>NC_090937.1:835798147-836101177 GCF_040938575.1 Ambystoma mexicanum | reverse complement strand
CCATCAATCTGGATTCCGAGCATCCAGAGGCACAGAAACTGCTATTCTGAACACCCATGAAGAACTGCTTGCATCTCTTGATTCTAATTCTCCTGCCGTTCTCATTCTATTTGATCTCTCTTCTGCATTGGACACAGTCAATCACTCCATCCTCATAAATTGGCTCCACAATATGTATCTCGGTGTGGGCACTGGAATGGCTGACCTCCTTCCTCAATTACTGTCCCTCACAGGTTATCCTATGCTCTTTCTCCGCTCCCACCTCTATCTCTACCTGTGGCATCCCCCAGGGCTCCAACCTTTCTCCCTGGCTCTTTAAAATATGTCTTGCCCCACTTGCACACCTAATTTCCACCAACTCCCTTTGCTTACATTGTTATGCAGATGACAAACAAATCTTCTTCAGACTTCCCTCTGATCCTCTCCTTACCTCCTCCATCATTCCTGACTGCCTATCTGCCATCAGTCCTAGTGTGCCTTCAATGATCTCTACCTCAATGCCAGCAAGACTGAAATGATTCTATTGGGACTCTGATCCCTCTTTCTTCCCCTCACACTGGACACCTTTTATGGGCTCTCCACCTTCTCCTTCATCTGAAGCCAAAAACCTTGGAGTGATCTTAAACTCCTCTCTTTCCTTTCTCCTTCACACCCAGGACCTTGCCAAGGAGGCCCACTTTGAACTCTGCCTCCTCAAAGGAATCCTTCCTTTCCTCATCTTTCCACAGAAACACAATGGGCTTCATTGCGAGCTTGGAGGTAAGGGGTTACCAGCACCGGTAAGGATGCCGGTGGCGGTAACCCCTTACCTCCGTATTCTGAGGTCCCTTAGCGGGTCCCGCTATGGGCGCCTGGTTTTACCAGGCATACTTAGCGGGAGCCGCTAAGGGATCAGGGAGCTAATAACGGGCCCGCTATTAGCGGGCTCATTATTAGCTCCATCCCCATCCCCATTGAGGCCTATAGGGGCTCAAATGGGAATGGGGAATGGTTCTCAGAATGGGGATTTACACGATCCTCCAAGGTTGGAATGACTCAGTAAGTCCCTATTTCGAGAACCCGGAATGCGGTAAGGGGGTAGCCATAGTGCTAATAGCACCATGGCTACCTCCTACCTCGTAATGAGGCCCAATGTCTCTAGAGCTCTGGGACTCTCTAGGCTTAACCACTGCAATAGTCTCTTCCTTAATCTAACCTATTCCTCTCTACGTTACCTGCAGCTAATCCAGAATGGGGCTCTGAGATGTATCCTTGTCCTCAAGCCCAGGGATTGCATCTCTCCAGCCCTAAAAACTCTCCACTGGCACCCGGTTGCTGCAAGGATCAAATTCAAATCCTTCTGCATCATCCATAAGGCTGTCTGTGGCCGGGGACCACACTATCTACAAATGGTGCTCACTAAATACACTCCCTCCAGATCTTTATGTTCCTCCGGCAGCAACTCTCTGCGTGTCAAGCGATTCGCTAAACAGAGAGCTGGTGGACAATATTTATCCTCAGCTGGCTCCTTCCTATGGAACACCCTCCCCTTCCCCTTTGTCTTGAGGTGGATCCCTGCAAATTCTGGAAGCTCCTCACGACTTTCCTTTTCCTCTCCTTCTTCCCACCCTCCCTCCTTTGCTAAACTCCACAGTAGCTGAGATTGGTGACCAGGTCCCTTATGTGTCCACCTCAGTTCTGGCCTCCCACCCCCAATCACCTTCAGCCTCTGGCCACTCCCAGCATTTGCCTTAGGTACCCACTGACCTGTGCTATTTCATGCCTGCACTTATTTATTGGCAGTTGACCACTCACACCAAGTGATCTCTGCCAGTCGCTTAACAGTTTGCAACTTACTCCTTAACACTTCCCTCTTTGTTACTCCTAGCACTTACCCCCCATTCATTGCTCTCTCTCTCTCCACTTGCATCCTCAGAATGCTGACAAGGCCTAGTGGACCACCTCTCTCTTTCATTGTTATATTTGCTGTTCATTCCCATGTTCCATCCATGTTGCCCTGTTGTGCTTTGAAAGCAAATGTACTTGTATAAGCGCCTTACAAATGCACAGAACAATAAAATAAATAAATAAAATGATAGTAGACAAAATGCAGCATACTTGCTATGTCATACTCTGAGCGGGTGTATCCAAAATTATGTTTCATTCTTACCTCGTTCACCATCACCCATCACCAGCACAATACAATTTAATCTCCATTACCTGAGCTAATAACTGCAATGGTCACCATATCCACCAACCCCCTCCACAGCCCAGGCTGTTATGTCAACTGGGACATAATAGGTCAGCCTTTGATTCAAATATTATTTGCTGCTGATGTTGAGTATTCTGCTCCTGTGATTGCTTAAGCAACAGTGTCCTGCCATAGTTGACTGGGATGTGATGTTCATTGATTTACATGAATGTGAGTTGTTTTACACAAGCTAAAAAGAGGCTTTTCCTGTGGTCATAGACAAAAGTGCCAGCAGCACTAAAACATGCTCTGACCATACATTAGCGCAGGGGCAGATCAATATTTCAGTGACTACATGGGCAAGTTCTGCTAGCCGCACCAACGGCTTTTAGATACTGATGTAGGTCATAGTCCTTGACTAGATGCCATGTGTATCTAACATTCACATCCAGCATCTATGTAGCTGTAGCTACTATTACCTGTTACTTTCCATGGCCCAGGCAATTGAAGAAAGAAGAATTTGGAAGTTAATTCCACAGGAGTGTAGGCAAGAGTTGCAACCCCTACATCCACGCTCCAGAACACTGATTTCTGGCCATCTTCTCTTGGCCCTTTTCCTGCTCCTGTGACCACTGTGAAAGACCTGCGTGTGAGGATCTCGGCCTCCCTTTCTATGGAGGCTCGAATCATCATGGTCTGCCAGACTGTCCACTTCAAATTTAAGGTTCTTCTGAAAGTTCTTTCCTTTCTACCTTTTGCATCTTTGTGCGCCGGTTGTATTCTTCCTATTTTGCACAACCAGCATAATTGCTTCACCTGCTTCAAGTCCTCCAGAATTCTGCTGCTAGGACAGCTCCTCATGTTTCATATCATGATCATATTTCCCCCATCCCCCAGGGAATACACTGGCTTCCTGTGGCAGACAGAGTTGAATTTAAAACTCACTGCATTGTCCCCCATGCTTTTTACTGGCATGGTGCAGAGGATATTCAGGATCATTTCTGCTTTTATGTCCCTACCAGACCCCTTGGTACTGCAAATACTTTGTGCACCAAGGTGCCTAAGTACTTCATTATAAAGTGGAGGGACATGCCTTTACGGTCGCAGCCTATACTCTCTGGAATACTCTGATATTCGCCATTCGCTCCACTGAAGATCATTTGAAATTACGACGCCAACTGAATACTTTTATTTTGTAGATTCTGGCGGACTTTTGCCTGCCTTCTGTGGTTTATCCTACCTTAGCGCCATGATGCCTCTGGGCGACTGATGCCCTACATAAAAGTTAATAACCTAACATAAGATAACATACATGGAGTACTCTTGCACCTGAAGAAATCCAAAAATGGGTACTTGCCTTTTTTTTGTTTATGGGGGACCAGTTCAATTGTGGAAAGACACCAATAATGTATTAAACTAAAGAGTGAGCCGGTTACTCCTCCCTTAGGTCTGCGCAGTTGGTGTGAACCAACATAAACATACAGTGTGGGTTTATTATTTTTCACACTGTATTTTATAAAATATGTTCATATTCAAAAATATTTTGTTCCATTATCAATTGTTTAAAAACACAATACATACATTTAAAAATATATATATATATATCTGTAAGGCCATACTCATGAGCCTTAACCTTTTTGAGGCCATAGCACCAAGAGAAGCCTCCACACAAACAACTTGTTATCTTGTTTGACTGTACTCTTGTTTCACTACCTATCACGAAAAAGTGTTCTAAAAAAGCAAGGTGTCTCGGTTTTCCCCTGTGTAGGATCATTAGTAATATCACACATGGGATACAAGTGACACTTACTAATCCCACTACACAAAAATCAGTTTATGTTTTTGAAAAACAGAAAAAGTTAATAGTATCCGTCTGTCTGTTTTGTTGACGCTAAACATCTGTGTTTTATGTATGTATTGTCTTTTTAAGCAATTGATAGTGGAATAAAATACTTTTGAATATGAGTGAAAAGAATTACACATGCATTGTGTTCCTGAGTCTTCGAGATATCAAGAAATGATCTGCATCCACAAAGCACAATGATAGTTGCCAGTTAGCCACGCTGCCATGAGGTGCTTCACTTTTGTAGAGGAGGTACCAAATAAAGCCTGCACTCCAGTCGCCCATTTTGAAGTACCAGAAACGTTCACACCAAAATATGTGACATATAACGAGCAAATAAACCAGCAGAGAGACGCAGTAGGTCTCTGCCCAGTGCCTATCATAAGAACTGCACCTATTGAAGTACCAATACCAAGAAAACCATGGACAAAATGAAGATTGCCTTAGCACAGTCCCGGAAGAAACCAAAACGGTCTTAATGGAAGACAAACGGTGACGTCACAAGGACCCAGACAGACTTGCAGATAGAAAAAATGACAACCAGAGAATGATGCAAAGAGATGAAACGCAATGAATAAGGATATCTTGAACCTAAAGGAAAGGACGATGTCGAAATGCAAAGAAGTTAAAGCTGTAAGCAAGATGAAGATATTCAATATTGAAATCGCAAGAAAGCTAAGAAAACAGTGTGGCTTGCTATGCCTAGTAGAAGAGTAGTGTGGCAAGCCCCATTATACATAATCTACCTCAAATGAAGCACCATATTATAAGTATGTTTCCACTTTGCACAAAAAGCAGAATCAACCTAGGTTACTAAAGGCCAAATGAGAAAATATTAATATTCTAGCAAAACGAGAAGAGACGGCTGAAACGAAACTCAGCAGAGGCAACTCGTGCCAGGAAAGCCAAGGTCATACCAATAGAAGAAGCGAACAGTAGCTACATTTAATTGAAACTAAGAACAGAATATCCTGCCTCTGAAAGGTCGAGATAAGAAGGCGAAGGCAGGTGGCGGGTGAAACTAAAATCAAATACACACATTGAGAGAAAAGAGACAAATTCACGGTGTAGGAATCACATGACCAGCCGAGCAAGAAGAAGCAAGGGTTCACACTTCCGCTTGGCACCTGACCAGGCAGAGATATAGGAACTTTTCCAGACAGAAGATGCCGTCTCGGGGCCAACCACAGTGAAATAATTGACACATGGCTACTAAAGTGATGATTGTAACCATAATTGGAGGTAGGACGGGTAACTAAGGGGCACACCGCACCTGACTGACCATTCTGCGTGCTGCTAAGCGAAGTGGAAAAGTATGCATGGGGTTGGTGCCAACCCAATCACAATGGACCAAATAATCTAGGTTCCTATAGTTAGTAGAAGCAATGGGACGTCATATTTTTAGTGACGTCTACAGTAGTAATTTTTGAAAGAAGGGTTTAGATGCCCACCTGACAGTGTTTACCAAATCCCCTCACTCCTTTACCATATACAGATATAGCACCTATAGTAAAGTTACCTTTTCCTAACCAATAGAATTGCATGTTAACTTTTGAGTGTTACACGTCAATGATGACGAGTTTTGAGTATAAATGTTACAACTTGTATGAAGTTCGTTGGAGTTGAAGCGAGAAGGATGATCGCATCACTGCTGATATCCATAACTCCCCGTTTTTTGTACTTGTCATTAAACAGACCCCCTTTGCCAAACCATTGAGTTATCCTTATCGATTGGTCTTGGAGTAATAAATCTGCACCCCCATCCATCTCAAGGGTGCAGCTATCTAGTCTTAAAGTACTTCTGAGCAAGCCACAGCTCTATGGGCCGGCCGGGGGTCTCGGAGGACACTTTAACCCAGATTTCTCCTCCTGTGTGTCTCCTACCTTACATGCACAAAGTAGCTTGTTCTTGGACAGTGGGATGAATGACTTCCCTTGCTGGCTATTAATGAGGAAGCTTACTTGATGTGCAGTTACACCCATTGTGAAGTGCACTTTCCCACAGTCTGACCCATCCAAGGCCATTCTCTCCTTAGGAACTAGTGCACCGGAGAACAGAATTACAGCCGCGCAGGAAAAGTAAGTCCAGCTGGGAATTTGCAGTGAGCATCAGCACTTGCCATCATCTCTAGGGAACCTTTGTTTTCAAGAAAGGTTTATGGTGGAATGTCTACTGTCAGCATTATCACCAAGTTAGCATTGAACAGCTGTACATGTGAATGGTTACAATAATATTTCTGAATGCTGCAAATGGCTCGCTGAGGTTGGGTTTCTGCATGGTGGACATTTCTATTTTACTGATACTTGGTGTTTGGGTGATGCTGATGACACTGGCAGAACCACTACTTTGCTGCAGAAATGACAGAGTGCTGTGTTCCAGATTCATCACAATGAGCAGTGCTGAGTGTTCTTTGGCTCCTGGGGATGTGCTGTGTAATATGTTTGTTCCCACTCTTATGCATGATGTCGCTTAATATTCTCCAGCAATTATGAAATGCCCAGACTGGCCCCAGTCTTCCCACTGGACCCAAATTTTCTAAACAGATTGGATGCGTCAAAATGCTGCACCTGATCCTGAAAAAATACGTTCCACACAGTAGGTATTGTAAGGGTGCAGTAGTAAGGCTCAGACACAATGGTGGCATCATTTTGGAGAACGACTATTAATAGGGGGTTTTCCTGTCTCAAAGGAAACTTGTGAGATTGTCAGGAGGTCAGAAACTAAAACGCCTGTCACTGTTGTGTCCAAAAACCTACTACTGTACCTAACACTAAGTTAGTCAAATAATGGTTGTGCCAGTTAGATTTAGTTTTGGATGGAGGAAATCTTCATTTTGGAAATCTGATGAGTGACGAGCACCTTGAGTTATTTATATAATTAAGCTCGTAAGATGGCTCAGTGGGTTAAACACATGTTGCTGTGATCTGTGTTTGATCTGCAGGTCGCAGGTTCCAATCCCGTCAAGGTCAACCCAGTCTTTCATTCTTCTGCGGTCGAATTGTGAAGAAAGGAGATACAGCACTGAATGGTGATGATCGTCCCCACTCCCATATGGGGATTCCCTCCCCATGTGATCCTCCGTTGGTGCACCACCCCCAGCGGGAACATTGTATTTTGGATGCACCACCCTAGCCCCATGGGAAAGGTCTCCACCTATGGCAGAAGGGACAACATCCTCAGATTTGTCACATACCTTTCCGCTTATGCCACTGATTTCCTCATCTACAACTGGAAAAAGTGCCACAAAGACTACATTGTCCTGTTCCCTACCTTTTATGTGTTCTACACAGAAGCAATACGGTTTGCCATCAAGAACCCAGCGCATAATACAGGCTTTGTATTTTTATTGAGACTCATCCAAGTGAGGGATGAGTAGATGGTCATTAGCTGGAACCTCTTACTGGTGAGATAATACTTCATGCACCCCACAGCCTAATTAATGGCCAGAGCCTGCAGCTCGATTGTGGATAGTACTTCTACCTAGAGAATAGCTTCCTGCTTATGTACAGTATTGGGTGTTCTATTCCTTCATATTCTTGGGACAAAACGGGTCCCAGGCCAACCTTTGTGATGTCTGTTAGAAGAATACATTCTTTGGCAAAAATGGGTATTTTTAATACCGGGGCACTACACAGAATAGATTTCAATGTGTTGAAACATGCTTGGTCAGTCAAATCCAATTTAAATCTTTGGGGTTCTGCATTTCTTAATTTGTCAGTAGGGCAAGCAGTGATGGAAGAATAATTTAGTATGTACTTTCTATAATACCCCACCAAGTAGAGAAAGACTGTTAGGTCTTGTTTGGTTTTGGGTATTCGTGTCTCCTGTACTGCTTTAACTTTCTTGGTTTGGGGTTGCAGGAGTCCATTGCTGACACTTAAATCCAAATACATAACCAAAGATTGTGCCCTATATATAATTTCCTTGAGTTGGCAGTAAGCCCTGCCTTCCTCAAAACTCTGGTAGCCTCATAGAGATGTCTTAAGTGTTCTTCCCAAGTGTTACTATGAATAACTATGTGAAAACAAGAAATCCAAAAAGCTGTATAATAAATTAAAAGGTAAATCCTATATCTTATTCAAAATATGCTATCCAAAGATATCCTTATTCAATTTCCTTAGGAACATAACTCAATCAGGAACAGAGGGCAAGGAGAAGAAAAAATGATAATAATACGAACACCAGAACTCAGGGAAAAAAAAGAATATATAGTGTTGTATTCCGTTGAACATATGCTGATTAGAAGAAAACAGAAACAGTGGTGCTTAACAAAATAAATCTCAACAATATTCAAATGTATTTCAATAATGAGTGAATAATGAAAAAACAAACATGAAAAGAAAACAATTGCAATATATAATGTAATGTAACAAATGCATACATTTGCAACTATGGAATCAGTTCGAAATCAGTTTGCAAGTCTAAAACAACCAAGAAAATATATTTCCACAGTAGATGAATGAATAGTAAAGAACATGGAAAAACACAGTTTATATCCAAAATAGGGTCCAAAGTGTTTTGAATACGAGGAACAAAAAAAGGGTTCCCACTAACAAGGACCTGATTACGTTTCGGCGGGGCCACCTGTAGGCCTTCAAAATCTGACAACGCCTTCCTCGGGGCAGAATGTAAAGTGGTAAACCCTACAGGGAAGCAGACAAACACACAGGCAGGAGTCTAAAAAGACCCATAAAATGAGTTAGCTTGCTCTACACATCTCCTTAGGTTGAGTTAAGTTATTAGGGAAAAAAACAAAATATTGAATCTCACAATGACAGACTCCTAATTTAAAAAAATGTTTATCCAGAAAGAGCCTTACCCAGATCTTCTGGGGGGATTCCTTGGACAAAGTTGCTTGACAAGGGTACACGTTCCGGCAGGTCAGTGTAGCACAGCAAGTAGCGTGGTCAAGAGCAGCATAGAGCTAAACTCTGTCTAGGTGAAGGAATCAAACCAATCCATTACATGCTAATTTGTCAATAATTATTGAACGAATGAAAGAGTAAGGACACGAGCCTACCTGGTTGCTAGATGAATAGTGAAAATCACCAGCATGGAGGGATCCTGTGTATGTGAATAAGGGCCCCATTGTCTGTGTTCATAACCATCTGCAAGTCAGTCAAAATAAGAAATGAAAGGGCCTAAGTGATTAATTATTTGCCAAGTGAACGGCCAAAGTCATGTTATGCTAATTCATAATTGAAAATGGATGGCTTACTTGGTTGTGAAGAATTTCATTCAAGCAATGTGGCACGTTGACTACTGAACGGATTAGAACAGCATCTGGCCGATGCTCGCGATCCTTTTAAAGACCTAAAAGGAAAAGAAAAAGGAAAGTAACGGAAGGCACCATTGCGTGCGTTTGAATGAAAGCACGAAATGTAACAGAATGGTGAAAGGAGGACTAAAGGGAAGACGCCTCATAGTTGACGCATAATCCCTGGTCTATGTATACATCCAAAAGTGTACAATCTTGCATTAATTAAAAGCTGGCTGCTAACAGAAAGTTATCTGCGGCGCCAAAATGGCAGGCTGCCGTATGCGACCATGCAGCTCAAAGAGGCTTGCTGAAAGGAAAACTGCTGGGTGGCCAGGTCATCCAAGGTATTTCCTGTGTTGTGACGTGGCAGTCCGTGATAAGAAGAGTACACACCCTTCCGAAAGTCGGTGTGTATTGGAGCAAGGCTGCGTGAATGGGAAAAGAAATGAAACTCGAGCCTCCTACTGATTATTAAGGTAGGGAGGGATGCACTGTGAGAAGTGCATTGTAGTAGCTTGGTTTGAATTAAATGGAATTAGCCAGCCCATAGGTGATGTAATTTCAGAAAGCCACGGCCTTTGAAAACCGGCAAAGTTGGCAAAGAAATATGCATTTCAGTCCTGCAGAGGCAACCCAGCTGTAAGAGTAATTCCTCGTGTTTGCATACGATTAGGTAACTGAGGCGAACCCCCTGCTGATTTAGCTGTGTGTGGTTCGACTTTTTGAGTTAACTGCACACATAAAAATGTTTGTAAAACCAACCCAACCCACATACTGTAAAAATATGAATGGGCTGAAAGGATTCATGACAATGCAAATCATTGGAAACACATAACTAGGCATCCATAATGTAACTGCATGTCGGCGCCATGTCTTGCCCAGTATTGGTTTGTGTGAGAACCCAGCTCATGACAAGAGATATCAAATAAAATATGGGCAAAAAGCTGTGGTGAGCACAAGGGATTTTGCAATGGTTCTATAATTTCAGAAGCCAGCATTTTCTTCACTTCTTGACAGATTAGTTCTCTATGGGCCTCTGGTATCCCACAGGGTTTTAGAATAACAATTTTATCAAGTGGGGTATGGATATAATGAAGATAAAACGGTCAACTCTTCCTTATTCATTGTCAAAGATGTCTCGGAACTGGTGTAGCAGGGTGTGTATGTTCTGTTTCCAACTGGATGGTAGATCAGTAGGGCTTCCATTAATTCCATCTACTTCGTCGACCAGGAGACTAGCCATTACTACGGAAGTTGTGTCAAATGGGTCCACCCTCTACTCTTTCAACAATCTGATGTGATAAATCTGTGTTTTGGCTTGATGATCCGGTTGCAATACTTTATAGTTACAGGGTCCCATTTGTTCTAAAACTTCATAGGGACCATGTCAATGGGAAAGCGTTTTATGTTCAGAGGTGGGAAGGAGTACCAATACGTTTTGGCAAATAGAAAAGGAACGCACAATGTTGTTCTGGTTATAATTGACTTTTTGTCCTTCTTGGGATCTATTCAAATGGGAGTGAACTTTAGATCTAACTACGTCTATAAGTTCTTTTAGACGCCGGCCAGTCTGGGATAAAGGTAACATGGCCTCTTCCCATTCTTCCCATGTTTTTCTAAGCATATGGAGAACATCCCTGGGGTCTTGCCCATACAGAAGCTTGAATGGGGAGAAGTATACAGAGGCTTGTGTGGTCTTTCAAATAGCAAATAGGGCCCAGGTTATCATAGTGTCCCAATTGCTAAAACCTACTACAACCAACTTTTTAAGCACAGTGTTCAGGATTTTATTACATTGTCCTACTAGCCCAACGGTGTGTGGGTGATAGACCGAACTTCTAAGGGTCTTCATCTGTAGAACTTCTTTTACCTCAGCCATAAACCGGAATATAAAAGTGGTTCCCTGGTCAGTTGGGATTTCTTTGGGAAAGCTTACTTGGGACAAAAATGGAAAAAGGTACTTGAGGATTTGTCTAGCATTCAAACTCATAGGGAAGACCTCAGTGTACCGATGGAGTAGACTAATATCACAAAGATAGATTTGTTCCTTAGTTTGGAAGGCTCCAGATAGCCAACAATGTCCATGCCCATCCTTAAAAAAGGGACATCAATAACGGGACATGGTTGTAAAGGAACTGGTGGGGGAGTATGGATTCTGGTTTTCTGGGGGCAAGTAAGAATAATATGTTGTACTCCTGCATACACCCACGGCCAAAAGAAACAATTTAATATTTGGGCCTGTGACTTGGCGGTCCCTAAATGTCCAGCTGTAAGGTGGGCATGGGCAATTTCTATAACCTATTCTAATGCTGCGTGGTACCATTATTTAGGAGCGAAGGGTCCCATTCGGTCCGACATTGCCTCAGTAGCGTAAACCATGCCTAAGGAAAAAAATGAAACTTCTTTGGTTCTTCCTTCTTCTTCAGAAATAACCTTGAGATGGGTCTCTGTTAGTACTGGACATTCCTTGGGCTAAGGCTAAATCAGGAATAATCTCTGTGTCATCATCAGTGGGGGCCATCTTCCCACTGGACCCAACTTTTCTAAACAGATTGGATGCGTCAAAATGCTGCACCTGATCCTGAAAAAATACATTCCACACAGTAGGTATTGTAAGGGTGCAGTAGTAAGGCTCAGACACAATGGTGGCATCATTTTGGAGAACGACTATTAATAGGGGGTTTTCCTGTCTCAAAGGAAACTTGTGAGATTGTCAGGAGGTCAGAAACTAAAACACCTGTCACTGTTGTGTCCAAAAACCTACTACTGTACCTAACACTAAGTTAGTCAAATAATGGTTGTGCCAGTTAGATTTAGTTTTGGATGGAGGAAATCTTCATTTTGGAAATCTGATGAGTGACGAGCACCTTGAGTTATTTATATAATTAAGCTCGTAAGATGGCTCAGTGGGTTAAACACATGTTGCTGTGATCTGTGTTTGATCTGCAGGTCGCAGGTTCCAATCCCGTCAAGGTCAACCCAGTCTTTCATTCTTCCGAGGTCGAATTGTGAAGAAAGGAGATACAGCACTGAATGGTGATGATCGTCCCAACTCCCATATGGGGATTCCCTCCCCATGTGATCCTCCGTTGGTGCACCACCCCCAGCGGGAACATTGTATTTTGGATGCACCACCCTAGCCCCATGGGAAAGGTCTCCACCTATGGCAGAAGGGACAACATCCTCAGATTTGTCACATACCTTTCCGCTTATGCCACTGATTTCCTCATCTACAACTGGAAAAAGTGCCACAAAGACTACATTGTCCTGTTCCCTACCTTTTATGTGTTCTACACAGAAGCAATACGGTTTGCCATCAAGAACCCAGCGCATAATACAGGCTTTGTATTTTTATTGAGACTCATCCAAGTGAGGGATGAGTAGATGGTCATTAGCTGGAACCTCTTACTGGTGAGATAATACTTCATGCACCCCACAGCCTAATTAATGGCCAGAGCCTGCAGCTCGATTGTGGATAGTACTTCTACCTAGAGAATAGCTTCCTGCTTATGTACAGTATTGGGTGTACTATTCCTTCATATTCTTGGGACAAAACGGGTCCCAGGCCAACCTTTGTGATGTCTGTTAGAAGAATACATTCTTTGGCAAAAATGGGTATTTTTAATACCGGGGCACTACACAGAATAGATTTCAATTTGTTGAAACATGCTTAGTCAGTCAAATCCAATTTAAATCTTTGGGGTTCTGCGTTTCTTAATTTGTCAGTAAGGCAAGCAGTGATGGAAGAATAATTTAGTATGTACTTTCTATAATACCCCACCAAGTAGAGAAAGACTGTTAGGTCTTGTTTGGTTTTGGGTATTCGTGTCTCCTGTACCGCTTTAACTTTCTTGGTTTGGGGTTGCAGGAGTCCATTGCTGACACTTAAATCCAAATACATAACCAAAGATTGTGCCCTATATATAATTTCCATGAGTTGGCAGTAAGCCCTGCCTTCCTCAAAACTCTGGTAGCCTCATAGAGATGTCTTAAGTGTTCTTCCCAAGTGTTACTATGAATAACTATGTGAAAACAAGAAATCCAAAAAGCTGTATAATAAATTAAAAGGTAAATCCTATATCTTATTCAAAATATGCTATCCAAAGATATCCTTATTCAATTTCCTTAGGAACATAACTCAATCAGGAACAGAGGGCAAGGAGAAGAAAAAATGATAATAATACGCACACCAGAACTCAGGGAAAAAAAAGAATATATAGTGTTGTATTCCGTTGGACATATACTGATTAGAAGAAAACAGAAACAGTGGTGCTTAACAAAATAAATCTCAACAATATTCAAATGTATTTCAATAATGAGTGAATATTGAAAAAACAAACATGAAAAGAAAACAATGGCAATATATAATGTAATGTAACAAATGCATACATTTGCAACTATGGAATCAGTTCGAAATCAGTTTGCAAGTCGAAAACAACCAAGAAAATATATTTCCACAGTAGATGAATGAATAGTAAAGAACATGGAAAAACACAGTTTATATCCAAAATAGGGTCCAAAGTGTTTTGAATACGAGGAACAAAAAAAGGGTTCCCACTAACAAGGACCTGATTACGTTTCGGCGGGGCCACCTGTAGGCCTTCAAAATCTGACAACGCCTTCCTCGGGGCAGAATGTAAAGTGGTAAACCCTACAGGGAAGCAGACAAACACACAGTCAGGAGTCTAAAAAGACCCATAAAATGAGTTAGCTTGCTCTACACATCTACTTAGGTTGAGTTAAGTTATTAGGGAAAAAAACAAAATATTGAATCTCACAATGATAGACTCCTAATTTAAAAAAATGTTTATCCAGAAAGAGCCTTACCCAGATCTTCTGGGGGGATTCCTTGGACAAAGTTGCTTGACAAGGGTACACGTTCCGGCAGGTCAGTGTAGCACAGCAAGTAGCGTGGTCAAGAGCAGCAGAGAGCTAAACTCTGTCTAGGTGAAGGAATCAAACCAATCCATTACATGCTAATTTGTCAATAATTATTGAACGAATGAAAGAGTAAGGACACGAGCCTACCTGGTTGCTAGATGAATAGTGAAAATCACCAGCATGGAGGGATCCTGTGTATGTGAATAAGGGCCCCATTGTCTGTGTTCATAACCATCTGCAAGTCAGTCAAAAGAAGAAATGAAAGGGCCTAAGTGATTAATTATTTGCCAAGTGAACGGCCAAAGTCATGTTATGCTAATTCATAATTGAAAATGGATGGCTTACTTGGTTGTGAAGAATTTCATTCAAGCAATGTGGCACGTTGACTACTGAACGGATTAGAACAGCATCTGGCCGATGCTCGCGATCCTTTTAAAGACCTAAAAGGAAAAGAAAAAGGAAAGTAACGGAATATGAATGGCACCATTGCGTGCGTTTAAATGAAAGCACGAAATGTAACAGAATGGTGAAAGGAGGACTAAAGGGAAGACCCCTCATAGTTGACGCATAATCCCTGGTCTATGTATACATCCAAAAGTGTACAATCTTGCATTAATTAAAAGCTGGCTGCTAACAGAAAGTTACCTGCGGCGCCGAAATGGCAGGCTGCCGTATGCGACCATGCAGCTCAAAGAGGCTTGCTGAAAGGAAAACTGCTGGGTGGCCAGGTCATCCAAGGTATTTCCTGTGTTGTGACGTGGCAGTCCGTGATAAGAAGAGTACACACCCTTCCGAAAGTCGGTGTGTATTGGAGCAAGGCTGAGTGAATGGGAAAAGAAATGAAACTCGAGCCTCCTACTGATTATTAAGGTAGGGAGGGATGCACTGTGAGAAGTGCATTGTAGTAGCTTGGTTTGAATTAAATGGAATTAGCCCATAGGTGATGTAATTTCAGAAAGCCACGGCCTTTGAAAACCGGCAAAGTTGGCAAAGAAATATGCATTTCAGTCCTGCGAAGGCAAACCAGCTGTAAGAGTAATTCCTCGTGTTTGCATACGATTAGGTAACTGAGGCGAACCCCCTGCTGATTTAGCTGCGTGTGGTTCGACTTTTTGAGTTAACTGCACATATAAAAATGTTTGTAAAACCAACCCAACCCACATACTGTAAAAATATGAATGGGCTGAAAGGATTCATGACAATGCAAATCATTGGAAACACATAACTAGGCATCCATAATGTAACTGCATGTCGCCGCCATGTCTTGCCCAGTATTGGTTTGTGTGAGAACCCAGCTCATGACAAGAGATATCAAATTAAATATGGGCAAAAAGCTGTGGTGAGCACAAGGGATTTTGCAATGGTTCTATAATTTCAGAAGCCAGCATTTTCTCCACTTCTTGACAGATTAGTTCTCTATGGGCCTCTGGTATCCCACAGGGTTTTAGAATAACAATTTTATCAAGTGGGGTATGGATATAATGAAGAAAAAACGGTCAACTCTTCCTTATTCATTGTCAAAGATGTCTCGGAACTGGTGTAGCAGGGTGTGTATGTTCTGTTTCCAACTGGATGGTAGATCAGTAGGGCTTCCATTAATTCCATCTACTTCGTCGACCAGGAGACTTGCCATTACTACGGAAGTTGTGTCAAATGGGTCCACCCTCTACTCTTTCAACAATCTGATGTGATAAATCTGTGTTTTGGCTTGATGATCCGGTTGCAATACTTTATAGTTACAGGGTCCCATTTGTTCTAAAACTTCATAGGGACCATGTCAATGGGAAAGCGTTTTATGTTCAGAGGTGGGAAGGAGTACCAATACGTTTTGGCAAATAGAAAAGGAACGCACAATGTTGTTCTGGTTATAATTGACTTTTTGTCCTTCTTGGGATCTATTCAAATGGGAGTGAACTTTAGATCTAACTACGTGTATATGTTCTTTTAGACGCCGGCCAGTCTGGGATAAGGGTAACATGGCCTCTTCCCATTCTTCCCATGTTTTTCTAAGCATATGGAGAACATCCCTGGGGTCTTGCCCATACAGAAGCTTGAATGGGGAGAAGTATACAGAGGCTTGTGTGGTCTTTCAAATAGCAAATAGAGCCCAGGTTATCATAGTGTCCCAATTGCTAAAACCTACTACAACCAACTTTTTAAGCACAGTGTTCAGGGTTTTATTACATTGTCCTACTAGCCCAACGGTGTGTGGGTGATAGACCGAACTTCTAAGGGTCTTCATCTGGAGAACTTATTTTACCTCAGCCATAAACCGGAATATAAAAGTGGTTCCCTTGTCAGTTGGGATTTCTTTGGGAAAGCTTACTTGGGACAAAAATGGAAAAAGGTACTTGAGGATTTGTCTAGCATTCAAACTCATAGGGAAGACCTCAGTATACCGATGGAGTAGGCTAATATCACAAAGATAGATTTGTTCCTTAGTTTGGAAGGCTCCAGATAGCCAACAATGTCCATGCCAATTCTTAAAAAAGGGACATCAATAACGGGACATGGTTGTAAAGGAACTGGTGGGGGAGTATGGATTCTGGTTTTCTGGGGGCAAGTAAGAATAATATGTTGTACTCCTGCATACACCCACGGCCAAAAGAAACAATTTAATATTTGGGCCTGTGTCTTGGCGGTCCCTAAATGTCCAGCTGTAAGGTGGTCATGGGCAATTTCTATAACCTATTCTAATGCTGCGTGGTACCATTATTTAGGAGCGAAGGGTCCCATTTGGTCCGACATTGCCTCAGTAGCATAAACCATGCCTAAGGAAAAAAATGAAACTTCTTTGGTTCTTCCTTCTTCTTCAGAAATAACCTTGAGATGGGTCTCTGTTAGTACTGGACATTCCTTGGGCTAAGGCTAAATCAGGAATAATCTCTGTGTCATCATCAGTGGGAGCCATCTCTGTGCTCTCAAACAACATAAAAGTTCCCAGTTTCACTGGTACTAAAGTGCTGCAACATAACGTTCCAAATACAGGATTCAAAAGGCTATGGTTGTGCTCCTTTCCCCTAGACTTATTAATTTCTTAAGTCACTGGAAATCTCACAAATAACTGTTGCTTGATTTCACAGTTACTGTGTCCTACTAGCCTAGCATGCTTCCTTGTCAGGGGTGCAACTCTCTCAGTTGTTTCAGGGTCTGAGATACTCTCGTTCATCAGGGTCCCAGACCCTCTTGCTTTTGTGTGCAGGTCCCAGACTTGCATGGTTGCCTTTTATCTGTTTGGTTCACTCACATGCCAAATATACCACTGTCTCTTATTTTCTTCATGGTCCCAGATCCCATCTTTCTCCTATGTCCCAGACCCTCTTTCTCCGGAGTGCAGATTCCAGACTTGCACATTTGTGTTGTATATACTTCACTTTCCTGCCAAGTATGCAACTGTCTCTCCTTGATTACAGGGTCCCAGACTCCCTCTCTCCAGTTCCTGAGTTCACCCTGATGCTTTCAAGGACCTCTTGTAGCTCCCAGGCAACCTGTGTACCTGTTTTCGCCCTTCTTCATGGTACCATTACTTCTTGGGCAGCTGTATTCCTCCTGGAGGCTCTGGTAGCGTTTCGGCATCCAGCGTGGTCTTTAGTATCCCATCCGACTGAGACTTCCCTCTGGTGGCACATTCTGTCTATACCGCGCTTCACCTGGCATCTGGGTTAGTGGATCGCTATTCTTCTTCGGGGTCATTTTTCCTTTGCATGCGTCTCTGCACCGTGTGGAGCTTGACACTGGCTTTGTTTGGAACTCGCACGTCGGGCTGATGTATTTGTTTGAGCTAATCAGTGGGCTCAGAAACTGCTGGATCGGCTTCACATAATTCATGTACTCCTGCCCATCTTCTGTGTCACATTATTAACTTCAAAGCTATATGCACAGTTCTTTGGATGGTCTGATCTTTCAATGTTTTCATGCATAGTTATTGGGCTGCATGCATAATGCTTGGTATTATTTTGTCTCTCAGTGTTGTCAAATAAGTAAATTTGGCTAACTTGACAGAAATACATATTATCCCTATCCAGCTCAGTGGCAGGAGGGTTTGGAAGGGCAGTTGGACATGGTGAAGCAGGGAGATACAACACTCCCTGATAATGATTGCCCCCGATCCCATAGGGCGATTCCCGCCTCATGTGATCCTTCCTCAGTGCACCACACATAGGGGGAGTATTGAACTGTGGATGCATCACCCTGACCCCACGTGAAAGGTCTCCCTCTAGGGGAGAAGGGATGACTTCTTCAGATTCATCACTATATGCACAGTGAACTGATAGCAGGAGTCTTTGGCTGTTAAGCAGAGGCAGAAAAAGAACCGGCTGCTCTGTAAGGTGCACAGGTGCAAGAGGTGTTAATGGTTGCTGTGATGCTCTGGCAGGTGCTGCTGATGATTGATGCACAACACTGCCACATCAGGATCCTTGAGATTTTGTGAAGAAAGTGTACACAGACTGAGAGCATTTTGGTGGTATATGTGCATTTTAAACTCAGGCAGGTTTTGTTGTGGTAGTAGGTGCTCTTCCAGTCTGTTTTTGTCACTCAATCTCTTTCTGTGATCCACTGTGTCATGATGCCTACCTCCAAGGAGCCAGGTCCGACCCAGCAACCCCGGAGGCAGGCATCATTCCCCCCAGGGAAGTGCCAGTGGGCCCAAGCTGGGGCCCTTTGGACACAGTCCTGGCGCTTTAGGCGCCAAGCTCATGTTGGACCCCTGTCCTGGCACCTTAGGCGCCAGGCTCATAAAGCTAGACATGTGTTCAAGTGTTTTAATGTGCACTTACCTGATGCAGACCATGCTGCTACATCCAGGCCCTCTTGAGGCCTGAATGGAACTACTTTACCTGTGGGACTACTTCCCACCTGGGTGTGGTCGGGGAAGGATACATACCTGATCGGTGGAAGGATACATGCCTGGAACTTCTTCCAAAGCTATTTAAACCATGCCCGATCAGCAACTCACGCTTCGCGTTGTTCTGCTCCTCGCAGCTGGATGTCACCGTGTCAGCTCCTGCATCTGGACTTCAGCCACGCCTGTCAGCATCCTGGGTTGCCTGCAAAGGGAGATAAGAGAGAATTGGAGAGAAAGAAGACCTTACCTGCTAAAACTGCATCACGGGGACATCACACCGACGATCCTGAAAGGGAAGACATCATTTTAAAAGCATTTAGCTTCGATCGCTGCAGCGCTGCATTTCACTCACCTTTCCTGGGCGCCTCCATCTTCAGCAGCGATCATCCGGATCCGCACCCACTTCCCAGAGCCCAGAGAGAAAAGACAAGAAAACAAGGTGAGAGAAGGAAGGGAAATAGGAAAAGCTCAGTTTCCTTCTAAGACTTACTTGTTGGGTCATTCCCATTTCATTTTGGGTCCTGCCGCTTCCTGGCATTCCGGACCCCGGCCCCAATGGGGAAAAAGACAAAGACATTGAATGAGCGAATGCAAAGACATTACCTGAACGCTCATCCAGAACTTACACTTCGGGTCGGCGCCATATCTCCGGCATTCCGAACCCCGGCCCCTAAGGGGAAAAAGATATAAGCATTAGCGCTTGCTGCAATAAGACAATGAACATTATTATTAAGCTTGAACTTTTGAACTTGCAACAGAACTCTTACAGCGCCTCACCTGAATAGTCAAGCTTATTTTGAACTCCCATCAAACCTCAATCCAGTGAAGTAACTGGGTTTCAACGCGCCCCTGCATCAGAAGCAGGATGGAGAACTCATCCTTCCAGACCCTAAGGTAAGACTTCACGGGGAATCGTGGAAGGGTATCGAGGAGGGTTGGAAGGGAGTGGGAGGCTTGAGCATTATTCCGTCAGTAGGTAATACTCCCTTTTCACGCACAGGGGAATATTCCTGCGAGCCAGAAAAGCCAGAGTAGAGGGGCCCTTCCTGTCCATCATCAGAGTCCTGCGCTTCACCATTGAAGAAGCATCAGCACTCGAAGCCAGACCTGCGCCTCCGTGGGAATCAGGTGAGCGTGGCACGCTGCTGGGGTTGGACTATTATCACTTATGATAGCTTCAAAAACCTCTTTGAATGTTTTCTTACAAGAAGAGGCAGTGGAGTCTGACAAATCAAGGGTATTTGTCCCTCTCTCTTAGGGGGTGTCTCCCCTTTCAAGGCTGGGGAGGTGCCCTCATGACGGTTCTGGGCAAGAGGAACCTCAATGGGAAAGAATTGCCCTCAGGGGACAAGGACTCCAATTCCCGCAAGGAACTCCCTAGACCATCCACCCTAATGGCATATATGAGATTGCCAGGTTTAAAGAACATTGTAACCTGCAGGCACTTGCTGTAGGCAAAATTAAAATATTCCAGTGTGAGCAAACAGGAGGATCTGTCCCTTTAAAGAGAGACATACATTTACCTGAGATGAGGAAGCTGGTGAGAGAGAGTATGCCAAGTAGAGATGAAACAAAACCATGGAGAGAAGAGTGTGAGCATGCAAAGCCACAGACAGGTTGACTCTGGGAGGTGGTGGAGCTAAGGAGAGCCTCAGAGCCCATGATATCCAATATGAGTCCTGGGCAGCAGAGAGAAATACGAGAAGTGCTCCGTCTGAGGAGAGTGGAATTAAAAAGATGGGAAGCGTTGTCCCTGGGGTGGAGTGGTGATGAGGACTTTGTGGTGGGAAGTCTGCCCATCGAACAGTGGCAAAACCACCGAGTAGCAGAGTCCACGTGAGTCCCTGCGACCCGTAGTCTGACATGGTCTCTTAGAGGAAGAGAATCGAATGAGAGATATTGACACCAAAGAAGAATACCAGAGCTTGACTTCAGAAAGAAATTATTTCTTTCAGAAAGAAAGAAATGTTCTGGTTGTGCAGGGGTTAGATCCTCCATCTGATCTGACGGAGGTGCTCTGGCTCCGGCTCTTCTGATTATACCAGGAAACAGGAAGCATGGGCTTTCCCTGCTTCCTGGTTCCTGACAGTGTGTTGGAACTCTTTGTGAGGAATCCCTTTCTGCTGATTGCTGGGAAAGAACAGGTCAGAAAATAAAATGTGTATCAGTGCAAGGGAGGTTGTTGCATATGTATGATGGATATTAGATAGAGCAGCCTACCTGCTAATACAGGATTATCTAGAAACAAACAATCTTCTGGGACTAAGGCAATCCGGTTTCAGACCTAGACATGGCACGGAAACTGCCTTAATAGATCTCACTACTCAGATCCAAATCTTAAAAGACAACGGCAAACTAGCACTCCTCTTACTGCTTGATCTGTCAGCAGCTTTTGATTTGGTCAATCACCAAACGCTCTGCCACGATTTGAAATCGGCAGCACACTTCTCCGACGCAGCCACTGCCTGGATCAGTTCCTTCTTGGCGAACAGAACTATGAGGGTCTTCTCTCCCACTGACTCGGCTGAACCGTCATCGGTACCTTGTGGGGTCCCGCAAGGCTCCTGTGTGTCCCCAACGCTATACAATGTATTTACAAAGCCCCTCTTTGATATCCTTGACTATCTGGGGGTCACGTACACCAACTATGCGGATGACACCCAGATACTCATTCCTATCTCTGGTGACTACGCAACCGACAGCAAAACCCTCAATGAAATCTATGCAGTAATACAAGCGTGGATGGCAAACCATGGACTTTGGCTCAATGACGAAAAAAACGAGTTGCTCATCCTTGGTACTCACGCTAAACTAAAAAAACTAAATTCTGACTTCAAATCGTTCATTATAGATGGTAACCCCATCACTGTCTCAAATAATACTAAAACCCTCGGTATATACCTTGATGCCACCTTATCCTTCACCAAACAAACTAATGCAGTAGCATCATCAGCCGCTTACACCTGCAAACTTATCACTGCACGTAGACCATTTATTTCCACACCCAACTGCATTAGACTTGCCAGAACGCTAAGTAGACTATTGCAATGCCCTCTACTTAGGCAATAGCCAAACAAATATCCACAAACTACAAGTAATTCAAAACAATGCCATCAGGGCTGCCCTCAACATCCCCAAGAAATCACATATTTCTGAGACTAGACGGAACCTGCACTGGCTCCCAATAGAGCACAGAATATCCCTCAAAACCCTTGCCCTTACTCACAAAGCCAGGGCTAACCTTGCACCAACTTACATCTCTAACCAACTTACCCCACACACATCATCAAGATCTCTTAGAACAGCCCAAGCTAACACTATGTCCACACCAAGATTCAAACTCCATAACTCGGGTGGGGCCAGTTTCCCTGTACAAGCCTCTAAGTTATGGAACACACTCCCTGCTTACCTCAGGTCAGAACCCTCATTCAACCTATTTAAATGCAATACTAACCGTTGGCTTCATGACTTGGACACAATGACAGTTTACCTTCATAGAGCCTAGACTTGTTGCCTGCCCACTGTACATATTGTAAATGATATACTAGCATGCTATATACTATATTACTTATATATTATTATATATTATCTGCAGCTCCTTTTCCTTCCGTATGAAAAATGCATTATGTATGTATGTACTTGTAACACCATATTCTGTATCCATCTGTAACGGCAACCATTGTAACTCTTGCCTAACATTTGCAAATGTAACTTGTTTCCTGTAACTTGATCTAAAAACGACGCGCCCGTATGCCCCTGGGAAAGCTGCGCTTTATAAATAAACTAAATACAAATACAAAGTATGTATGTATGTGGGCGTTCATGTACGTGTGAATTATGTAATGTATGTGATTGATTGAGTGAATGTATGCTGTATAGTGGCTCCAGTTTCCTCGACAGGCAGCGAACGCGCTGCTACCTAATAATTTACCAATATGCCCTTCGTGCAACTGAAAGTTATTGGGAGCCCACGGCCAAATTCCTAAATCATTTAGTTCCAATCTCTGTACACAGCTTATAGACAAGCCAAGACTAAGCCTCAGTAGAAGAGCAGGAAGCTCAAAACACGTGTCAGGCTGCAACAGTGTTGATTAAAACCGACCAATATAACCAGCAATCGTGCTTGCTATTTCGATTATGTGCGCAGTGTGAGAGCAAACCCATTCTTCTTATAGTGGCTATCGCATGCACAGAAGAGGATCTGAAAATAAATCCAGTAAGAGTTAAATCCAAACTTGAGGCCCAAGACTGGATAGTGACTCTGGACAAAGTGCATGCAAATAAACTGACTAGAGATCTTCCACCTAACTTCAATGGACTGGAGGACCGATGGCATATTGTACGAAATTTCCAAATAAACATCTAAGGAAACTGTATATGAGAACGCACTTTAACCTCCTTCCGACACGTGAAATCATGGCGATTAGGATGCAATCTAACGATAAAACCTGTCGTCTATGTACGGAACCAACCGAACCAGAAACAATAAAGCATCTTCTACTACAATGTCCAGAGCTGAGAAACTTAAGAGCCACATATCTGACCAACCTGCGCACAGACCACTTAGGATTACTTGAAGAAGAAGACTCAACATGGTGTAACAGGTTGATGTCAGGGGAGAAAACCAAGTGGGCTATAGCGACTGTAAAAATTCTGGAAAGCGCTTTCGAAATGATCACCCTATGATCCTGTTTGGTGATCAACTGTCAAGATCATGGCGGGAGTGGGTCATCTTAATAGAGACTGGCAGTGGCACGCTTCTTGAGACCATTCCCTTCGTGCCTGTTTTTGATTACTTTATGACAGCTTTGTCTGTTTCTTTGTTTCTTTGTTTTCTACTATGTGGCTCTTTTGAGACGAGCAACAACAGTTTTGTAAAAATTGCTAAACGCAATTAAACACAAAGTAAATACATTTTAAAAAAATAGTGGCTATGTGCCTGTGTGTGAACAAGTGGGTTTTTGGTGTATGGGTGCTGGTGTGAACAGAATAATTGAGAGATTGAATGTTGTGTGAGTGAGTTTTGTGGGACTGCCAATAAGGAGCTGATTTTTGCGGGTCGAGGCTGAGGGGGTCATTTACATCCATTTTGTTTCAGTATGTGCCCTTAAGTATCGATAGAACTGTTGTAAAACACAGCCTTGTGGGTTGGAATTGTGGAAAGGTAGATGGGACTATAGTTCCACTACTTTTCCATTTACACTTTGACTACAGGCTGCAAGCATGATAAGTTATTAACGTACTAGACTAGCATTTGGGTACAGCAGTCTAGGGATTTCTTATTCTGGCATGACATTTTTTACTGGACATGTGTGATAATCCAAGAACTATGAGTGCTATTACTTGTCTAGGCTGGTATTTGTGTGCAGTCATTCTAGCCATGGCTTTCTGTGGCATGACATCTTTAATCGGAAGCCATCCAAGATAAAGCAAGCATGATATATTATTACATGATAAGTCTTATTACGTGGGTAGACTGACAATTTAAGTCAGCCAGTTTGGACATGTTTTCTTATTGTGGCTTGGCATTTTGAATGACAAAGCCAACATGAGTAAGTCCTTATGTGGGGATACTGCTATAAATTGGCAGAGGCTGGCTGGACATATATTCTGATAGTATCATTACTGGTATTATGCAAAACGCAAAAATGAGTATGTTCCTATGTGGGAATACTGCCATATACATAGGTACCGCCAAAGTGGACATGTATGGGCACAGCCAGCATGAACATGTTTAATACTGGCATACATTGTGGGCAAAGGTAACATGGAATTTGCTCCTGTGCACTGTTGTGAATTGCATGTATTGGATTTTTGGATTAATACTAATTACAAACTGTGTGGCTTCTTACCCAATTTTTCACAGAAACTGTGCTGTATAATTCACCATTTTAACTCAATTTTCACAAATATTTCTCGGTAAGAGAGGGAACCCCTCATCCCCCCAAAATAGATTTGGTTGGTTCATACTCCTTGCTACGTGTACACGGTCTGCCATATTTGTGGGAATGTCTACACCCCTCCAATTAACTTAATCACCAGCTGCCAATGGGTGATTGGCTTGTGGGTGAATTGGCATGAATGTGTGCATGCAAGGCTGTGGCCCAAACAAAGGGCATTGGATCATGGATGTTTTATTACATGCTTTACTGGTATTTTTGAGCAAAGCTAACTTGATGAATGTTATTACATGGAGGCGGGTGGGGGTTTATAGCACAATGAGCAGGCACATTGGACATCTTCTTTCTTTGGCATGGCATTCTTTGCTCACAGAAGGGGCAAGGCCAGCATGATGTGTGTTCTTACATTGAGAGGGTGGGGGCTCTTGTGCAGTCAGCAAGTACATGTTTGGTGGTCTTTGAGTGGTCTTATACATTGGGTGGAGGCATACGTGCAGCCACATAAGGACATTTTTCCTTACTGCAATATTGCGTGTTTTACTGGCATTGAGGGTAAAGTCAATATGAGTTTTCTTACTTGGTGCTACAGGGGTTGGGTAATCTATTTGACAGCAGCAATAACATGCTTTCTCTTTGTGGCAAGAGAATGTTCATACAACAGAATACTGGTATATACTGGCAGAGCCTGCATGAACATGTTTTCTTGTAGCATCATTACTGTGTATAATATTACTGGCCAAGCATAGAGTTGGCTCATACATTTGGGTGTTTGGGCTCAGGAGACAAATGCAGCACCCTTGTTTTTATGCTAGGTGAAAAATGTAATGTTTCATTAAACCACATACTTCATTTTTTCGCCTAGTGCAGTGTGCAGCATTTCCCTTTCACCAGCTTGACCACCATGACAATTACACATGCATGGTGATCCAGGCATGTTTGGATTGTAGTGTGGATTGTGCTTTATTGCCGAACTTGGTTGTAGGGGCCCTCAGCATGGCTCACAGGGGGTTGAGGGAGGGGGTTGCATTTTGGGTTACATCACTGCAAACAGCCAATTAACGTGCCACTATACCCACCACCAATGATCAGAGCCAACATCTCCAACAATTTATTTTGTACCCCAGAATAATTGTCTCTTCCCCAAAACAATGATACTGCTTGTTCTGTTTGTGAGTCTTCCCCTTCAAAAAAGGTAGAGCAGCACACATTCCTCATCTGGCCTACTGCTCAGTGTGTTCAGGCAGGTGGTGTGTTGTGTCAGAAAGGCAATCAACCCACCAATAATGCCTACTAACTGTGAACACCACCTACATCAATGTTCACAACACACCCACATTTCTTCTGATCCCCCAAAGTTGGGGCAAACAAATCCAATTCACCTACTTGTGTGTGATTGCATGCATGTTCAATCAAGAGGGTCGAGTGCATGTATGCCAAGCAAATTGTAAAGGTGCCTGGCAGAGAAAGTAAAATCTCCCAAACAATGTCATAGACAATCTACTTGCCATCAATGCAAAACACCAGTGACCATCTCATTTTACAGCACCCCAACGTTTTTCACTGTTCCTCCAAAATCGTGGCAAATACATGGAACTGCTTGTGTGTGAGTATGTCTTCAATCAAGTAGCACCAGTGCACACATGAAAAGTGCATTGCTGTGATGCATGGTACAGAAAATGAAATGACCAAAAAACTCGCTTGCCTGCCTTTCTGTGATATGCTGATTGGTTGTAAATTGTTTGTAAAATTAAAACAATACAATGATGTTCTGATGAGCACCATCTAAAATCGCCTTACCCAAGATCTCTCTTGCAATATGGAAACCATGCAATGTTTTTTGTTTCAAAGTCTTCAAAGCCCTAGCTAAAAAAAAGTGCTAATTCCCAAACAGCAACAGAAACCTGTCTGCCCTTTTCCTAGGAATAATTTGTTTCTCGATCTCTGGCCCTATAAATATTTTAAATGCTCATACTGTAGAAACCCTACCTAGAAATTACGGTTTAAATGCTTAATCTCTCAAACAGCAACAGACACCTGTCAACAACACCATCTTTCCCATCTGAAAGATCCCCAGCAAATGACGAAGAGCTCAGGCAGCCTTCCCAACATATATCGATGTGAGTCTGCCTTTCCAAACGTCCCTAAATCTCTTAAAAGTTCAGGAATTTTATTGAATGCCAATTTGGTGAACAGTCAGGTGTTTTGGTATTCATACAACTAATTCAGCCCCTGTTTAAACGTAATACCAGACATACCACTGTTAAGGATTTCAATCAGGCAAACACCCGGGTCTCACCTAGCATGTAATACACAGATGAAATACTTATTTATTATCTCTATAGGTTCAATACTCTGAGTGATATACCACTCACATCACACCCGTGACAAAATACCCCCTAGGTCACAGCGGACCAGGAATCAGGCTGGTTGATAAAGGTAAATATGTATTTATTTATTTAAAATTCAAATCAAACACACATTTTAATATATATAAATATTGACAATACAATGAGAAAATAAGTAAGGCAATTGAATTCAATTTTAAGCAGCACATAATATAAAACACAGGGAAAATACAGGTTTGGTTTGTGAACAGATAGCGTTTAAGTTAAGATTTCCCCCTGCAAAGTTCTTGATTCACAATTGAGCAGTACTACACAGATGTTAGTAAGCAGCAGGTATTCGGGAATGAAAGAACAGTGTCTAGAGTTTGAATGCAATCTTCCCTCCCCAAACAAGAGAGAAAACCCTTTTTGGGAAATTTACACTTTTTAAAATGACAGTTGAAATGGCTTTGTGAAACAATGAAACTTGTGCAAAAATGCTTATTTTAATGTAAATTCCTATGAGAGCAATACTAAACAGGTTCTAACCAACATAAGCTACAATATGAATGGAAGTTTAAATCAGAATGGAAGTTAAGAAACACTTTGAATGGGAAAAGACATGTGTAAAACTTTAACAAAATGCAACTTCGCGCCTACATTTCACTATGCAATTTTAATAGAAACAGGTTAAATACACTGTTTCACAGTTGTGGATGTAGCTAAGGGTCTTAGGTTTAACTGAGAGTTGAAATGAAATGTCTAGCTATAACATTGAAGAAGTTATGTACGTGTTAGTGAGAGGCATTTTGAAAAAATAGAACAGAGAAAAGCAGAAATTTGGTTTTAAAAATTACAAATCGGTTTTATTTAAACTATATTAATGACTAAGAAAAAGAGATTGCCACCCATGAATGTCCACAGTTACACACGGCCCCTTGTAACTCTTCACGTGTGATACTCTGTTTTCCGTTCTGGGAATTACTTTATTTAATCCAAATGACTAATGGGTTATTGTTTAATGAAACAAATGGGAAAAATCAGCGCAAGAATGGCTCTGACAATGTTAGGGTTCTGAAGTTAAAGATGGGATGGTTTAAGGTTGGGTTAGGATAAGGCAATTATAGTATGGGTTACTATGATTCATGTTGATACTTAGAGTCCACTGTAAATTAAGATCGGACCGTCAGGGTTCTGGTCATCCGGATTGAGTCTACCGGCAGCAGGACACCTCTGGCAGCATGGTCAGATTGGCGGTTTGGGTCAATTGGACTGGCAACTCAGACTGTATTTGGATTGGATTGGCCCTTCTGGTCACTGGACATGGTAGATAAGCGGGATAGCAAGTTTCAGCAGGCAAGCCTTAATGGTAACAAGCCAGACTGGATCAGAATTCAATTCCTGGAGTTCTTTTGGGATGGTTCAGTATTTGGGCATAGCTGACAAGAGTTCATCTATTGCTGGGCCTTGGTTTTGTAAAATAGCCTGGATCAGGACAAGATGAAAAATTCTGGAACAGGACAAGATGAAGAATTCTTGAACAGGGCATAACACGGAAATCAGGATGGAGTCAGGAATCAGTGTGTGTCTGTGTGTGGTGAAGTTCCTATATTCATTATGCCAAGTGACATCACAAAGTTTATGGTAGGGGCAGAATTACAGTCCACACCCACTTGGCTGTGATAGGTTGGAGGCACTTGCCATGTTCTGGTTGGAAGCCAGAAAGAGCTGTCATATTTTATGAGATGATTTAGGAAGTCCCACAGTTATTTGAACCACAATTGAACTTTCCCAAAAATGCACATTCCTATAATTATACCCTCTAATAAAATCGGACACATCTATTACATATTTTGTGGTTTATCCTGACATCTAACCCCCATCTCAGTGAGAGCTACCTTTGTCGTTCTGTGGAATTGTGTCAATTATAATCATAACGGTTTGGCCTAACAATTTCTAATTCAATCCATGTCTGGGCGATTACCGCTAGGACATGGGTATGCAATATTATATTAGCAGCATCAATAGTTTTGCCACAATTATTCTTTTCATGTAACTTTGGTTACTTATGCAGTAGAGGGTTCACTAACGTCTCCACAGAAAGAGCATATAATTAGATTTACAACTACCAATTTTTAGATTTGTCAGCTTCGCATTGCAAAGTTAAAGTTTTTTAAAACTTAATCACAAATAGGGATTTTAAACAACAGGTTTCTTTTTAGCAGTTTTTTTCTCCTTTCAACAGACAACAGCTGTCAAATCCCTTTGATCAGGGTGGGGTTTAGAGGGAAGTTTCCTGCCCCTCCCCAGAAGGTATCAATGTTTAGCCTGCCATTGTCCTTGGCTGGGCCAAAGACGAATGTCTAATGAGGTCTGTGTTGTAAATATTCGAGAACTTCCAGCAACAATTGAGCTTTCCTGGTAGCAGCAGAGTGTCAACATGAAGCATCATCTTTCCCAGGCAGGACACTGTCCTATCAGAATTAACCAGTTAACTCCAAACTGGGTTACTTTAAGATTCACCTAAAATCTTTCATTTAAAATATATCCAATGAACATAGTGTATAAGGGATTTTGACAATTAAAGGAATTAAGCCCTTCACAAAAAACATGCTTTTAAACAGGTGAATTTTGCACTTCTTCAGAGAAAAAGCACATTTAAACTGAGTCTTTTACATCAGCTTTTCCTCTGCGTCATACACATCTATTCAGCACCATTTCTGTCCTTGAGTGCTGGAAATTGTCTGCAGTCTGGAAGTAAGTATTCAGCCTTTGCTTGGAGTTTTCTCTGCATAGCTGAAATTGTTATATGTTGCCACTTTTAGCTGTATTTTTCTCATGTAACTGAAAACAAACTGTTGCTGGGTTGCCTTTTATATGAAATACATTTTTTAACTGCTGTCAGTGAGTGAGGCTGGGTTTCTCTGAGCCACCTGGAGGATCTGTGATTTCAGTACACTTTTAAATTTCAATGATTCACTTGGAAAATGACTGAATTTAGCGCCAAAACAGCACTTTGAAGGTTACCATTGGTTGGGGGAGCTGCATTTTAAAAGGCATTTTAGGTTTTTCGTCCAATTCTGTGGCCTTGCTTCATGTTAAATGTAATAGCACCCACTGGCATTCTCCTGCAGTGAGTTCTGTTTTTACCCCAACCTTGTCTGTGTGTGGCAGGGTGTGCAGCCTTTTGTGATGGTGCACCATGCGCAGTTTTGCAAATTTTTACATGCACAGGGGTTAGCGCATTCATTTTTGGCGGTTTCTTTCCCCATTGGCAAAGTGGTGCAGTGGGGTGCATAAGCATTTGTAAAAATATCCCATACCACAAATAATCTGCCTTACCCTGATTTATTGCTTTCTATTATAAGAGTTACATTGTGAAACAGTTTACATTCGTTACTATTTCGTTTGTGCACAGTAGCGTGTGCGTTATGTGTACGCTAGCCTGCTCCTGATATTCTGTATACTAGCATATCTTGCATAGCAAATTTTACATATTAACTGAAATGCTTTAATCATTTGACCGCTTGCTTGCACTTCTGTACTCCACCTCAAATTGTACCATTCAACTATACGTTCCTCTTATATGTCTGATTTTGTATATCAGAGTTAGAAAACTCAGCTTCTGCGGTTTTATGCTGGCTTTGGCAGGCACACCCATTGCTGATTTTATACGCATGCTCTAATAGAACAACTTGAATTAGGGTTTCTAACCTTTGTCCACACTAAGGCCTACCTCTCATAGTCTAGCTTTACTTTGCCTCTTTATTGAGCATATTTAGCTACCTCACCTAATATAGGTAGTATATAGCCATGCATTCATTTTACCAAGCCTTAGCCTTCATCGCGAACTGCATTGTCAGCTTACACCTGTCCACAATAGCATTTACCATAGCCAGCTCTCATTTACCTCCTATTATGGACCCCCACATAAATCCTCGAGTGTCCGACAGTCGCATGTGTATGGCATGCATCCTCCCACCATCTGTCCTTATACCACCATCAAGGTTCCTACCACCTTGCCAACACACTAAATCTACCATTCCTCAGCCGCTATTGACATTGAGGCACCTACCTCCATGTATACCCACGTTACTGAAAGTGCAGCACATGTCCTCTGCACCCCCTTACCACAGAGCAGCACCACCCTATGCAGCACCACCCTATGCAGTCACACATTTCTGCCGCACACACACCCAGCCACCTCAACTAACTACACCAACATCACCATCTACTTCGCCTTGCCCCATGCTCCACAGGAATCACGGATTAAGCACTAGTTTCCCACTGCAACATAATGCCTCTATCACTATAAGCACCACTTTAGTAGCTAAGTCAACAGTTAACCCAGTCACCACAACCCATGATTCCAAGCATAGCCCTAAACTTCTTACTAGCAAATGGAATAACCCACAATCACAAATCAAAGCTTGCCTCATCAATGCCAGATATCTATCTGACCACGCACTAGATATTGCTGACTATATCACCCTACATGACCTTGGCTGAATAGTCATCACAGAGACCTGGCTGCATGCAGCGTCAGGACCATCCCTCGCCTTAGCAATACCTGACAATTACTCCATCATCCGATCTGACAGAGATGTCAACCTCTATAAAGGGGGAGGTATTTCATTCATCTACATAACCTCTCTAGGCCTAAGCAGCTTTAACAACTAAACTATACCATCAGCAGAACTATTATCTATTAAACTCCCTATCTCACCTACAGCCACTATCACCATCCACCTAATCTACCAACTATCAGGACCGATCTCCACCTTCAAAAATGATATTTCACACCTACTAGCCACAAACACTAAAACTAAATCTCAAGTCATTATCCTGGGTGACTTTAACCTAGGCTTCCAAGATGTGAAAGACCTCAAAGCATGTGACCTTAAGACACAATCACTGAATTTGGATTCACACACCATTTATTCGAACCCGCACACAATAAAGGCAGATCCCTAGATTGGATAGCTGACCTCAATTGCAACATCGAAATCCAATCCAACATTACTTGCGCCTGGTCCGACCACCACCTAATCTCATTCATTATAAAAGCATTCTCTCCACCCAATCTACAAAACCAAGCACCAGCCATGATAACTAGAAATAAACGCAATTTGACCATTGAGAAAATAATACCTCTACCTCAACCAATCATCAACCCTACCACGACTCTCTCTTATGCCACGGCTATAGTCGACCTGTACAATCACACCATCCTTAAGGCCATCAATACATTAGCACCCGTCAAATTATGTAAATCCAAGCCACGCACACACCTTAATACATGGTTCACCCCACATCTCAAGTCCTTAAGGAAATTGAAAGGAACGTCTGAGGCATTATGGAAAAGCACCCTAACCCCAGACAATGAGGATTACTTATCCACTGCATCCTCAACTACAAATAAGCCATTGTCCAAGCTAAAAAAGATAACTACAATGACCGCATAACCAAAGCCAAGTCCAGTACTAAGGAACTATTTGACATTCTGAAAGAGTTAGAATCGCCTGCCCCACCTCCTGATACCTGTACTAAAAATATCAAGTGGTACACGAACATCCAGAATGCATTACAGGATAAAATTACCATGCTCCAAAACAAAATTGAAACCAAAAAAACTCTCATCTTCAATGCTGATCCCAATCCGATCCTGCCAACCTCCACTAAGAACTTACATTCTCAATTTAACTTCACTCCCCTTTCCATTAAAGAGGTTGAAACTATCATCATGAAACTCAAACCTTCAACTGTCGGGGAGATCCATGCCCTCCTCCTCTCATCAAGGAGGCTGTGAAGGAATTGGGCCCATTCATCACCTCCTTCTTCAACGCTTCATTTAAATCCAGTACAGTACCTAATAATCTGAAAGACATCTGGGTACTCCCGCTCTTAAAAAGCCTACCATAGACCCAAATAACTCTTCAAACTACAGACCCATCACGACAGTACCTTTTTTGCTGAAAATCTTGGACCGAGCAGCCTATTTGCAGATACAGCAATATCTTGAATCTAATAACCTGTTGGGTCTTAGACAATCAGGATTTAGACCCAGACATGAGACCAAAACCGCACTGATCGACCTCAAGACTCAGATCCAGATCCTTAAAGACAAAGGTAAACTGGCTCTGCTTCTTCTACTCAACCTATCAGCAGCATTTGATCTGGTGAACCATAAAATTCTGTGTAAAAATCTCTGTTCTGCTGTGCACTTCTCGGACCAAGTGAACACCTGAATATAGTCCTTCCTCAACAAAAGATCCATGAGGGTCTTTGCGCCCTCAGCCTCTTCAGAACCTACTCCAGTCATCAGTGGCATCCCCCAAGGATCCTGTGTGTCCCCCACTCTCTATAATGTGTTCAACAAGCCACTGTTTGATGACCTTGACTCTCTGGGTGTCACCTACACCAATTATGTAGATGACACCTAGATACTCATCCCATCGCTGGTGATTACACTATAGACAGTAGAATCTTTAATGCCATTTACCTCACTATAGAAGCCTGGATTGCGAAGCATGGGCTCTGTCTTAATGATGAGAAGACAGAGCTGCTCCTCCTTGGATCACCTGCTAACCTGAACAAACTTGATATGATATGATAGTTTATTTATATAGCGCCTATACACAATGTGTTTCAAAGTGCTTCGAGGCAAGAAAGGGAACAAGGGAAAATATGACAGCATTCTTAAAGGCCATGAACAGTAAGGATGTGAAATTAACTATCGTACTTGGCCTAACGACATTTCAGATAGTGCAAGTGCTAAGACATAGATGAGAAATGGAGGGGGAGTGTGGGAAGGAAATGGAAACAGACAGGTGACTACCGTACTAGGCCTGACGACATTTCTGGTAGAGCCAGAGGAAAACAAAAGGTGAGGGGGAGGGGTGCAGAAAGGGAGGGGAGGAACAAAACAAGTGACTATCGTACTAGGCCTGACAACATTTCAGATAGTGTTGGAGGGAGGGGGGAACAGTAAGGGGATAGGGGAGCGACAGACGAGGTTGCTATCATAGTAGTGTCCAGGGACAATTCGGAGGAGAGGAGGGAACAGAGAGTAAGCAGACAAAAAGAGTGGAGAAGCAAGAGAGGAGAGCGAATACAATTGCAGAAGTCAGTAGTAACACATAATGTTGCAAGCCAGGATACAAGATGAAGCTGGAACATCATGATTCAGGGCCACCATGAGTACAAGATGCAAAGGAAATCCAGCATGAGAGTTGAGAAAGGGTGACGGACCGTTAATCAATGAAGTCCATAAAAGTGAAATCTAGCATTGGCCGCAAGACGGTGATGGTGAAACCAGAATGTATCAGGACCGACTCCTGTTTGCAGGAAGGGGGGGGGGGGCGCACAAGGGAACAACACAGGGGGACCAGAGAGGGTGGGGATGGCCTGTTGGGACAGAGGGTGTAAACACATATTGGTGCAGGCATGCTTACATGCTCTCTTAGCAGGGGGTCGGACCCTGGATCCTCCTGATCCGAACAGGTCTAAACAGCAGTAGCCCTTTTCTTTGACTGCCCTTCCCTTTGGACGCCCGGGTGAGAGACGCCCTTCATCTAAGAGTTAAGATCAGGAAGGAAGAGGCAGGGCTAAGAAGGTGGGCGGGGCTTAGGCCAGGTGACCTAGATCCATTTACACCTGCTCCCCAGCTGTAAAGGAAAAGAGGGCGGAGGGCTCCTTAAGTAGGGAAAAGAGCGGCAAGCAGGAAGGCACCAGGTGGGCGTGGCTTGGTAAGTGGTGAAAAGGAGGGGTAACCAGGAAGGCACCAGGTGGGTGGGGCTTAGGCCAGGTGACCTAGATCCACTTACACCTGCTCCCAAGCTGCAAAGGAAAAGAGGGTGGAGGGCTCCTTAAGTAGGGAAAAGAGCGGCAAGCAGGAAGGCACAAGGTGGGCGGGGCTTGCTAAGTGGTGAAAAGGAGCGGCAAGCAGGAAGGCACCAGGTGGGCGGGGCTTGCTAAGTGGTGAAAAGGAGCGGCAACCAGGAAGGCACCAGGTGGGCGGGGCTTAGGCCAGGTGACATAGATCCACTTACACCTGCTCCCCAGCTGTAAAGGAAAAGAGGCTGGAGGGATCCTTAAGTAGGGAAAAGAGCGGCAAGCAGTAAGGCCCCAGGTGGACGTGGCTTGCTAAGTGGTGAAAAGGAGCGGCAACCATGAAGGCACCAGGTGGGTGGGGATTAGGCCAGGTCACCTAGATCCACTTACACCTGCTCCCCAGCTGCAAAGGAAAAGAGGGTGTAGGGCTCCTTAAGTAGGGAAAAGAGCGTCAAGCAGGAAGGCACAAGGTGGGCGGGGCTTGCTAAGTGGAGAAAAGGAGCGGCATGCAGGAAGGCACCAGGTGGGAAGGGCTTGCTAAGTGGTGAAAAGGAGCGGCAACCAGGAAGGCACCAGGTGGGCGGGGCTTAGGCCAGGTGACCTAGATCCACTTACACCTGCTCCCCAGCTGCATAGGAAAAGAGGCTGGAGGGTTCCTTAAGTAGGGAAAAGAGCAGCAAGCAAGAAGGCACCAGGTGGGTGGGGCTTGCTAAGTGGTGAAAAGGAGTGGCAAGCAGGAAGGCACCAGGTGGGCGGGGCTTGCTAAGTGATGAAAAAGCAGCAAGCAGGAAGGCACCAGGTGGGCAGGGCTTAGGCCAGGTGACCTAGATCCACTTGCACCTGCTCCCCAGCTGTAAAGGAAAAGAGGGCGGAGGGCTCCTTAAGTAGGGAAAAGAGCGGCAAGCAGGGAGGCACCAGGTGGGCGTGGCTTGGTAAGTGGTGAAAAGGAGGGGTAACCAGGAAGGCACCAGGTGGGTGGGGCTTAGGCCAAGTGACCTAGATCCACTTACACCTGCTCCCAAGCTGCAAAGGAAAAGAGGGTGGAGGGCTCCTTAAGTAGGGAAAAGAGCGGCAAGCAGGAAGGCGCAAGGTGGGCGGGGCTTGCTAAGTGGTGAAAAGGAGCGGCAAGCAGGAAGGCACCAGGTCGGCGGGGCTTGCTAAGTGGTGAAAAGGAGCGGCAACCAGGAAGGCACCAGGTGGGCGGGGCTTAGGCCAGGTGACATAGATCCACTTACACCTGCTCCCCAGCTGTAAAGGAAAAGAGGCTGGAGGGATCCTTAAGTAGGGAAAAGAGTGGCAAGCAGGAAGGCCCCAGCTGGACGTGGCTTGCTAAGTGGTGAAAAGGAGCGGCAACCATGAAGGCACCAGGTGGGTGGGGATTAGGCCAGGTGACCTAGATCCACTTACACCTTCTCCCCAGCTGCAAAGGAAAAGAGGGTGTAGGGCTCCTTAAGTAGGGAAAAGAGCGTCAAGCAGGAAGGCACAAGGTGGGCGGGGCTTGCTAAGTGGAGAAAAGGAGCGGCATGCAGGAAGGCACCAGGTGGGAAGGGCTTGCTAAGTGGTGAAAAGGAGCGGCAACCAGGAAGGCACCAGGTGGGCGGGGCTTAGGCCAGGTGACCTAGATCCACTTACACCTGCTCCCCAGCTGCATAGGAAAAGAGGCTGGAGGGTTCCTTAAGTAGGGAAAAGAGCAGCAAGCAAGAACGCACCAGGTGGGTGGGGCTTGCTAAGTGGTGAAAAGGAGTGGCAAGCAGGAAGGCACCAGGTGGGCGGGGCTTGCTAAGTGATGAAAAAGCAGCAAGCAGGAAGGCACCAGGTGGGCGGGGCTTAGGCCAGGTGACCTAGATCCACTTACACCTGATCCCCAGCTGCAAAGGAAAAGAGGCTGAAGGGCTCCTTAAGTAGGGAAAAGAGCAGGAAGCAGGAAGCCACCAGGTGGGCGTGGCTTGCTAAGTGGTGAAAAGGGGTGGAAAGCAGGAAGGCACCAGGTGGGCGGGGCCTAGGCAAGGTGACCTAGATCCACTAACACCTGCTCCCCAGCTGCAGAGGAAAAGAGGGTGGCGGGCTCCTTAAGTAGGGAAAAGAGCGGCAAGCAGGAAGGCACCAGGTGTGTGGGGCTTGCTAAGTGGTGAAAAGGAGTGGCAAGCAGGAAGGCACCAGGTGGGTGGGGCTTGCTAAGTGATGAAAAGGAGCAGCAAGCAGGAAGGTATCAGGTGGGCGGGGCTTAGGCCAGGTGACCTACATCCACTTACACCTGCCCCCAGCTGCAAAGGAAAAGAGGCTGGAGGGATCCTTAAGTAGGGAAAAGAGCAGCAAGCAGGAAGGCACCAGGTGGGTGGGGCTTGCTAAGTGGTGAAAAGGAGTGGCAAACAGGAATGCACCATGTGGGCGTGGCTTGCAAAGTGGTGAAAAAGAGCAGCAACCAGGAAGGCACCAGGTGGGCGGGGCTTAAGCCAGGTGACCTAGATCCACCTACACCTGCTCCCTAGTTGCATAGGAAAAGAGGCTGGAGGGCTCCTTAAGTAGGAAAAAGAGCGGCAAGCAGGAAGGCACCAGGTGTGTGGGGCTTGCTAAGTGGTGAAAAGGAGTGGCAAGCAGGAAGGCACCAGGTGGGCGGGGCTTGCTAAGTGATGAAAAGGAGCAGCAAGCAGGAAGGTATCAGGTGGGCGGGGCTTAGGCCAGGTGACCTAGATCCACTTACACCTGCTCCCAAGCTGCAAAGGAAAAGAGGCTGGAGGGCTCCTTAAGTAGGGAAAAGAGCAGCAAGCAGGAAGGCACCAGGTGGGCGGTGCTTGCTAAGTGGTGAAAAGGAGTGGCAAACAGGAAGGCACCATGTGGGCGGAGCTTGCTAAGTGGTGAAAAGGAGCAGCAACCAGGAAGGCACCAGGTGGGCGGGGCTTAGGCCAAGTGACCTAGATCCACTTACAGCTGCTCCCCAGCTGCAAAAGAAAAGAGGCTGGAGGGCTCCTTAAGTAGGGAAAAGAGTGGCAAGCAGGAAGGCACCAGGTGAGCGGGGCTTGCTAAGTGGTGAAAAGGAGTGGCAAGCAGGAAGGCACCAGGTGGGTGGGGCTTGCTAAGTGGTGAAAAGGAGCGGCAACCAGGAAGGCTCCAGGTGGGCGGGGCTTAGGCCAGGAGACCTAGATCCACTTACAGCTGCTCCCCAGCTGCAAAGGAAAAGAGGCTGGAGGGCTCCTTAAGAAGGGAAAAGAACGGCAAGCTGGAAGGCACCAGGTGGGCGGTGCTTAGGCCCAGTGACCTAGATCCACTTACACCTGCTCCACCTTCCTGGATAACCTATTCTCATCATTTAATATTGACAGTAACATAAAGTCTCCAAGGTGGTGAAAACTTTAGGTATCTACATTGATTATGAATTATCCAATTAACAAGACAAACTAACGCATTGGCCTCATCCTCTGCTCACACTTGTAAGCTTATTACTGCTTGCAGACCCTTCTTGACATTGCCCAACTGTATAACAATAGCAAGAGCCCTAGTCCTCTCCAAACTTTACTACTGCAATGCACTTTATCTAGGCACCTCACAAATAAAATGCAAGTTATTCAAAAAATACCATCAGAGAAGCCTTGAATATCGCAAAGAAACAACATATCTCGGAAACTAGACATTCTCTTGAATGGCTAAACGTTAAGCAAAGAATTGCACTTAAAATATTGTCCCTCACTCATAAGTGCTTATCTACCGAGGCTCCCAACTATCTGTTCAATAGCATCACTCGTTACACTTCAACCCGCCCAACCAGAACAGCCTAAACGCACTGTGTCAATATCCCACTTTTCAAGCTACAAAGAGCAGGCGGAGTCAGCTTACCAGTCTTGCAGCAAAAAACTGGAATGCCATTCCCATTTCCCTAAGAGAGGAGCCCTCATAACTCTTATTCCAGATAAATGTAGTAGCATGAGCAGGACACTACTCTTATTGCTTAACCATAACCTCCTGCTGATGTACATATGCAACCCCCTTATGTACCATACTGCTGTATTCTCTTTTTTGTATGTTGTAAGATTAGCGCCCAGATGCCTACGGGCTTGGCATGCTCTACAAATAAATAAACTAAACTAAACTAATACCAACCTGAGTGACAACTTGTTTGAATTGGGTTAGGTCAAGATGCCAATCATTTCTTGTGATCGTTTCTCAGTGTAGGAAATGAGACGATATAAATGTACATGTCTCACTCACAACATTACTCAACATGCATGAGTGCTTACAATCATAAATAACACATGCAATTGCCCACATCATGCTAATGTGGCAGGATATCTTAGTGTGCTCTGTAGCTCATAACATTAACCCTTGATAAATGTAAGTGGGACGTGTTTGATAAACAATAAAAACATTATTTCCAAAAACAGTTCCAAATAAATATTTCGATTGTAAATTTAAGTGAAATGTCAGTTCAAATTAAGAAAATGGGAATGTATACTTGAGCCCTTCGCCCATGCGTATCAAATAGCTGATGTCTCAGGGACCAAGAGCAAACACATCTGTTTGGACATTTTCAGGAGGTGAATGCTACCAGCTGTCAGGACCTCGATTCATACTTGTTGATAATATTACAGGGCTAAAAGGCTCACCTGGTTAAGCAGCACTGTAACCCATATCACTCACCAAATGTAGATACGAATGAGAATTGTGCTGTGCCTGATAGTGCTATACCGCAAACCACAATGGTCTGTTTAAGTGATGCAGACATGTGTACTGGGTTCGTACAGTGTTGGCTCGGGAGTACACACACATGAATATTCTGCTGCCTAATGAAAAGTAAATGACAGGCCCACACTCATTAATTACAGCGTGTGACACTAATCACTATGCAAGAAGTTAATAGGAAATATTCATGTTGCTGGCTTTCTCTGTTTGCCCTGTTTATTACTGTGAAGGGTTGACAGGCCTTTGACAGGGAAAACCATGGATCAAAATAATTCTTTAATAAAGATGAATTAAAATGGACATTTCAGTGTCACCTTTCAGAGATGATTTGTGTTTACAGTGGATGGCAGTTGTTACCATATTTGCACCATACTTTCAACGTGATAAAGGATTTCCAACTGCAAAATCCTTTCCTATTATGAATTCAATAGCCTGATTTTAAATAATGTATGGTAAGCTACCCACACATTGTTTAAAAAAAAAAAAAAAAAAAAAAACTATACGTGATTTAGAAAACAATGTTTGTTTGTCAAAATCAAAATTGCATAAAAAAATACATTTATAGAGGTTCACGGAACTACTAAACTACTCTACTATAATCTTTATTTTTTAATTTTATTTATATGAAATAAATGATGCCACATCTTTCCATCTTGTCAATCCTTTGCCATTAAAACTGCATTTTTGGAGGCCTTGCTCAAACTTCCCTCACTTCTCAGGCTAACCAATCGATAGTCACACAACTCTTGGTAATGTTTTACCAGGCCGTTTCTTCTTTAGCCCCTTTTTGAATTCAGGCTATTTGCCAATTCAGAGTATTCTACAAAATAAGTGCATTAACCTTTGAGTCACATTCTTGTCGCTGCTCTTACTGGATAAGGTTCTGACAGACCAGATCAAATAATTCCTATACATATGCCTCTGTATAGCCCTACCTCCCCCATCTCTAGTTTACAAGGATCCAGCAGCCTCCTTTCACCCTAACTGTACATTGTCTGACGTGGACACGCTGTTTTTCCAATTCAGACAAAGGGCACCCATCATGTCTACCTGGCATAAGCAACGCGGGCCAGTGGCACCTCTTTGCAGCTCTGAGCGTTTGTGGGATTTTGCTGGTGCCCTGCCTCCTGTCCTCTCTGATGCCCAAAATGTAGTGATGAGGTATTTTGAAGATTCCAGGAGGTTTTGAAAGGGAGGGGGCTCTGTGAAACCAGGTCATATAAACGACCATATAAACGACCATGCCACATCTAGGCTGAGGATTAGCTAAAGCCATACGTTGGTTGCCAGACCTCTTTTGAAGCATTATGGAAATAAAAAGTCGTCATGCCCAAGCTCCCCAGTATCAACCTGCAGCTACTAGCCCAGATGGGGAGGGGGTCATTGTATGCTCTCCAGCCAGCTCAAATAGAGGATCCTCAGGAACCTATCCTGGTCAGATACCCCAATGCCCCACAGTGAGTCAACACCACCATGAATGAAGTGGGACATTAGGGTGATGGTTACCTGGTCACTGTCATTGTAAAGTGTCTGGTGGAGGAGTGGGCTCCTAGGTAGTTCTCCCATTCTGAGGCATAATTAGAAGTAAGAATGCAGGGACGCTGTCGGCTGCTATCTCCCCTGTCTGGCCCTGCCGGGCACATCGGACACGGTAGGCAGACCGGTCACATAAGCATAAGTGCCAGTGCTTCCGTGCCCCACTCCCATAGAGTCCTATCAGACTCTATGGGAATCTGGACTTATATTTTACTGGTGCCTGACATTCCGGGCCGCCAGGATTGTAATCTTCCGGTGGCACTTGGAAGTCAGACGCCAGTAAATATTTACGGGTCCTGCGGCAACCCACAAGTAGCACCGGCACGGTTATCGCCGGACCCGTAATGAGGCCCAATGACTCTGTCCAAGTTTATTGTAAAGGCACACTTTCCTCTCATACATTTCTCATGAATGGTGTTCCACAAGGTTCTGTATTAGGTCCTCTCTTATTTAAGCAATAAGCCCTGCGCTGGAGGAGGGGGGCATAACCAATCCAGATATTGCCCATGAGCCATAGTTACTGACCCGAATGAAGTGAGGGCCTTAACACAGGACCAGGTATTAGTACCTTGTTGGGCCGGGATACTTATAGATTGCTTTGGGAAGATGTGAAATACGATCAGTGTCTCACAACTGAAAAAAATTATAAACCAACAAGATGGCTGGGGATGCACAGGGAGCACTTCTGTTTCCAACGCCAGCGAGTCACCAGGCAGCACAAGGCAAGTGCAGTGAATGTGGGAGGGGGATATATTTGTAAAAAAGGGATTGGGGAATAGGAAGCAGAGCGCAGTGGAACACTTACCTGAGCACCTGGTGGGGTAAGATTGTGGCTTCCAGCACTGACCAGGCTTGGAACGGAGGGATTACCAAATGGTAATGTCCCCGCTCCCAGCCTCCTCATTGGTTGGGAGAACTAGACCCCGCCTGCTGGGTACTAAATAATTGACTACTTTAATCTTTTGGTTTTCAGTTACAATTTTACTAGTGTCACACTTAGATCTTTGCTTCTGTTCCATCTTTCATCTACTGTCTTCAGCAGCATCTTTATAAATGTTATAATTCTATTGAATCATGGATGCACATTCACCTTCAATGTATAACCACTCAAAAGGTAGAAGTGCTATTTCCTCTGACTGATCCTGTACTGTTTTTCCTTCTTTGATATTGTTTCCATGTATTCAGCTCCCTTTATCTGAAAATGATTATAATCTTGCACAATTTGCAATGCCAATGCCACTTTACAGAAACAGATACTTTCTGTTTCGCAGTCCTGTCATTTTCAGCTGTTCACTTTGAAACAATCTGCTACTTACTTTTTTCTGCTTCTAAAGTGCCTATACAAACCCTACTCTATTCTGTTTTTGTTGGTCTGACAAAATATGCTCTTCTGCCATTGCAATCCTTTCTTCATTTTGCTGTTTTAATTTTGTTTAATCTCAACTAATCTTCATCTATTTCTCACCGGGCATGTCTCTATTTGTTATCACTTCACTTAAAATTTTAGTTTCATCTATTTTCCATTGTGTTTAAAAATGGAAGTGGTCTGTCTCCACCTAATCTCTGTGTGCTCACCCACATTACTGGACTCCTCACCAGTTTCAGTCCTACTTCCAAATTGTTATTTCGGTCTCTCTTTCACCCTATACAGCTTCATATTTCTACATTTTTGAGTTGATAGTTCTTTCTCTGAGGAATGCTCTTTCTAGTGGCCTAGTTGTATGCAAGTTACTTGACAATGTTACCATCCCTTGTGCCACCTTTCCTTCAACTATGTAACCTTCCATTAATCACAGCCAGTTTTCATTTCCAATAAATCTGTATAATGTGTACTATTTTGTACCACAATTAAATAAATAATTAAATGCATAAGTACATACATCTTTAGGGATTTCTTCGGGTCATTAAGTAGGAAATCCAATCTATTCACTCAGATCTCATAACAAAATGGGACTTCATCAGTACAAATGCACAAGTCTTTCAGCAGAGGATCAGAAGACCGGTTCAAACCACGTCAAACTGGCACACAGCCATGTGGAGGTGGGCGATAGAGGGCATGACCTTCAGGGAGAACAATATCAGGATTCATGGAATCCTTATGACCTCACATCTGAGCAGTTTGAGCCCTATGTAATTGAGTAATTTGATGTGATCGACATGAACCAGATGAACCTTCAGTGAAATTGAACAGCATCTGATGAGTATTTTCATCATTAGAACAGAGGAAAGGCCTCACCCATGATGTCCTTACCTGATTTCATTTGTTTATATTTAAGAAACACACACAAGCAGGGTTAGAGACCCCATGCTTCATCTATTGCAGGACCTATATCCACTAATGCTGGTTAAGAGATAGGAGATGGGACGTATGAACTGCATAAACACCAGGCCACTTAATATTGAGGTTGTCTTTTTACATGTTTTAATGTTTTTATTTACATGTTAATATGGTTAAAAATGCAACCTTTTAAAACACAAAGCATAATCGCATTAAAAGAGACAAACAGTTCAAAAGAATTACAAATTACAAATAACAATTTACAAACGTTAGCCTATTCCTGAAAAATCAATCCTTCATATAATTAAATCATTCGTTATTCAAAATACAAACTATGTCATAGATTCCCTGTATTCTAAGTCTCAATTCTCACGCTTTTGTATGATTAACTCAAGTGTAGCCACACATACTGAACTCTGAAATGCAGGATCATATTTACACCAGAGTATATATAGGCCCATGTCTGGTCGAGCTTCAAGTAATCAATATTCAAATAATCCACATAACCTTTTTTCTATATTCCTCAGTCAGTGTCTGACATCCTGTTAATAAATGACAAGAGGTTTCCACCTCCTTCTTCCAGATCCTACATATTCTTTTTGATAACGGAATTTGTGTCCAGGCCCCTCAGAGGGACCATAGCAATTGTTCAAAGAAAAGCTGTAAAATGAATCGTCTGGTATTATGTTATTTATTTAAATACATGGTGTATTCATCCTAAAGCGTTGTCTAACATAGTTATTCATAGTGACCATTTGGCCCAGTTGGGACATATTATTGTCCCTGTTCCTGTCCCATACCAGGGCTTTGTCGTTTAACTCTTTAATATACACCCCTAATTTCCCCTATTTTAAAGTCAATATTGTTGGCTTTTAAAGCTTATTTTTCACATGAAAGGTACACAATTATACAAGACTATTTTATGATTCTAGATATAGATCGACGTGAATAGGAAAACATTATTGGGGCCTTTTCACAACCCTCTCTGACTCAATAAGGACCAGAAGTTGCAAGGTATGGAGTGCAGTGGTTAAATCACCAATTAAATATTATTGCCGACTGATGAGACACTGTTACGCCCAATATGTCGGGATGAACATTTGATTGGCAACTTTGGTTCTTTTGTGACATAATCAGACTGCATTCCTTATGAGTTGTTGGGGGGAGATCAACATATAACTCCTTTGCTTTGCACATGTTGATGATAAGGTCTGTGATTGCTCAGGGGGGATTAGGGAGGTTTGAGGCCAGTGAATGTTTGGACAATTTCTTTCCCCCACTTCTTCCTTTTATGAGTCGGCCATGTTTTCCCGTCTAAGAGCTCCCTGGTGAACCTAACCAGTGGAAGACCATGCTCGTGTTTCACTTATTGTTCTTGTGCCTATTTTACTATATTATGTATTTTTTTTAACATATCTACATTGAGAAACAATGGGCAGTTTGAGTTCATTAGATGCTGATGTTTAATCCTACGTAGGATACTTTATTACTGGACGTGGCAGCCATTCATCCCGGAACTCAATAAAAGATATAACATGTTCACTCCCTACTTATGGTGAAGACAATTTTTTTGACAGATAAGAAACTGAATTCCCCAGCAACATATCCATCAAATGTCTTAATGCATCCTCTTTTGAGACCAAAATAATCCTCTTGGAAGTGATCCAACTTGCTTACGTGAGATGAGAAAACACTTACTCATAGTCATTTGCCATTATGTTTCTTCTCTGATTCTACCACCAAACCGAGTGTTTATCCTGTATAGTAGCTCCCCTTACATTGGGTGATATCCACAGGCAGTAATGGGTTGGAATGACAGTTGTCCGCTGATGTTTTGTGCAATCTGTGAATCCAATGAATGACAAGCTTTGTTTTTTTCTGATGTTTTCAGAAAAGAAATCGAGTTTCGATTCATTCAGAGCTAATAGTCAGATGTATTTTCCGTACAACTCTGAATTGATCTTTAGATCATTCCAACCAATTAACTCATTTCAAAAAGTGTGGCTCCACTACACTGGTGAAACACATTGGGCCCAGACAACTGATCGCTATTTGGAGACAATGGGAATCATTATAAGTTTTCCGGTCCAGAAACAAGGGTGGCGGTAAGCTCACTGATCCCCTTTTCTCCGGACCGGTAAACTAGGAGTCTGCCTGCCGGATCCACCTTGCCCGAAAGGAATGACCCTGCTGGTTACAGCAGCCACGGTAGGCAGACTGGTGACGGAAGCACCGGCACCATTAGCATTACATTTTACCGGCGCCTGACATCCCGAGCCGCCGGAGTTGTAATCTCCTGGTGGCACCGGGAAGTCAGGCGCGAGTATAGTTTCACGATACAGAACGGGTTTAAGCCAATTATTCAATCGTCTCAAGTGCAGAATTAGAATTGATTTCGTGTTTGTTTCCCAATGCATTTTGGAATCCACAACTAAGGCAACTATATTCCCAATCACAGTTTCAGTTATGGCCCTAATCTGCTTTCTGATTAATCATTAGAATAAAACCTCTTACCCAGAGTTCTGCTACCCCTCGTTAAAGGACCAAATCTTTTGAGAAAGAATCTCCACAGCCATGGAAAATTATGTTCTAATTAACACTTCTTGGGAGCTTAGTTTACAGATTACATGGGACGCTTGCAAAGAAGTCATGGGGAGGACGTAATGAGTGGCTATATCTTAGTAAGTTCCTGTCTAAATTCAGATTTGGTCCTGTCATGACTTGTGTGCACAAAACCACCAAATAGTAGCCATCTGAGGAAACGAGCAGCAAAAAAAAAAAAAAAAGAGTCTGCGAAGTAGGATGAGAAAATGTTAACCATTGACCCCACTGATTTTCAAATTGACAAATGAACCATTCATGTATACACTTAGAGACAATAATAAAACTCCAATAGAGACAATAAAAAAAAGGTCCATGAGACCACATAATGCCGTAATAAAATTGCTCTCTTCACAGATGATGTACTCCTCAAGATCAGGCTGCTCCAAAAGACTAGCCCACTTATCTCTGCTGAAGTGTGATATTTTCAGGAAGTGTTGGACTATAAAACTAATCAGTGTTAATCTAAAGCCATGTTATTGTGTAAAAGCTTTACTTTGTTCCAAGCAATATTACATCAGAAATAAGTATATTTATTCATGTATTTTTTGTGCATTTGTAAAGCGCTCATAGACCAAGTAAATTGTGTTTCAAAGCGCCCCCAGGGCAACAGGGAGGGAACATGGGAAACACAATTAAAACAATGAGGATAGGTGCGGACCTACTAGGCCTTGTTAGCATTCAGAACATGCAAGTGCAGAGAGAGAAGAGAAGGGATCAGGGAATGGGGTGGTGTTAAATATTAACCCAACCTCTGTCTAGTTCTAAATACTGCTAAACTATTGCCAGGTGTTTATGAAGATCTAAATACATGGGGTGATCTGGAAATGTCCCTAACGGGAAGAATTTCTAGCTTGAAAATCATACGTCCAGGAAGTAGCTACTTTTGGCATAATTAATTAAATTGTGGTGGGTAACACCACACAGGGCTGTGCAGCAATGCTACTGTAACGTTAATTCACCATACTAGCAACCATCACAGCACACAACAGAGAAATAAACATGTATTTCACTGTACCAGCAGTAGTTAAAAAGTGCCTCATTCACTTTGTGCTGCATTTTATATGATGCCAAAGAAAGTACGTGCATTTTAACCCTGATGGTGGTTGACCTCTTATTTTGAAGAAATGGGACCCCTTCCTCTTTGAAGATTCAGACAAATGTTCCTTATAGTTACCAAAGGCTTCTCCTTCTGACTTTATTCTATCTGGCTATCCGAGAACAATATTCCTCAACAATAAACATGCAAGATTCTGGTAATCCAATTGTCAAAAATAGAAAAATGGAGTAGATTTTTAATTATTCTATCCTCTCCTAGGTTATTGCTTAACAAATAATAATACACGTCCAACTCTTTGTGACCTCACTCAGATCAGGAAGGTTTCAATAAACACAATTTAGATTTTTTTCAATTATTTATTTAAAAACAGTCCACTCCAATTTAGCAGTCTAAGCATTAATATTAGCTAAAATCAAATTATGGAATTCATCAATGCTTTGCTGTTCTTCCCAATAATGTGATTAGCACTAAATTAATGTACTGGGTTCTAAAATAATTGTATTGCAAATTGTAATCATCTCAATAAAACAGTGTTATTTGCTACAAAACAAAACTTAGTTGGGTTTCAAAGGAACTGCTCACAAAATACATCATCTTCTAAATGTAAAATATTTCTCAAAATGTATTGCAGCCACAAAATGTGTGTTGCACTCAGCTCAAATTCCCCATTATTTTAGTTTGTGATTTCTTATCTTTGTGAACCGGCAGGATGATTGGTTCAAAAAATCTCTCCTTGCTAATTGCCTAGTATGTCGTTTTTCTGAAGTGCTTATGTACATCAGCTTGTCGGCTTTTGCCTTCCGATCTTGTTTCAAGAGAGTGCGGGAGCTGTTTACATGCAACTGTGAGTCTGCTAATAGTTAAGCTATTGGTTTCGATTCTCTAAGCCTGGATGAGAAACCAAATTAATGCTATCAGCCCCATCTTCCTGAGAAGGTTTCTTTCAATGCTATGTGCTTGTATGTGACTTTGAAATAATATTGACAGTGGGAGGAAGCAGCGCTTTTCATAGAAATCTACTTTCATAATAAAAGCACTCTCACAGTATGCCATTGAAACACTCCTTCAATATACTGGCAGTGTTATTTCAATGGCACGTACACACATCTCTTTGAAAGCAACCATCTTTGGTTTCTGTCCATTACAGCACAGAATATCCCCCGGTTACCAATGAACAAGCAATACTTTCACCACACATTCCTCAGATTAGAGGTTTGGAAACAGCAGAATCAATCAGTTTTTTTCATATTTTCATAGTTTACATTATGGTGAACCTTCTTCTGAAGCTACACACGAACCTTATATAAAGTCGCCACCCCTTGACTACAAAAGTTGACCACAAAAACAAGATTTAACAACAACATTTAACAAACACTTTGTATGGCATGTCCATTCTTGCGGCAATAAAGGTACTCCAAAAAAGCCAAACAAATGCAATGCACAGGATACAAGAACATCACAAATGTATCGCAAACTGCCTAGACAGGTGAATAGCCACAGACATTCAATTTGTAGTGGTGTGAGTGCATTCTTATAATGAGATTTACAGAAAACAAAATGCAACATATTTGTAACAACGTCTCAGTGATTGGATGGGGTGACTAACAATATACATTATTCGAATCAGTATGTGCTTTCATTGGCATTTTCTAAACATGTGGTACAATGACAGATATGTAGGTTAGCTCATCTCTAATGACGTCATTTTATTTCACACACACTATGATTGGTCAAAAGCATCATATACATGTATCTAGCTGAACTGCATTTAACATTGGTTGCTTCAGAATATGCGATAGTGGAGTGAAATTAGTACAATTGTCAGAACCAATTATCTACATGAGATATAACCATGTGCAACATAGAATATACATTTTGAGTTTCGTCCGGCCTGCACTGCAATTTTGCACCAAAACACTACTCTCACTATTATGATCAATGTTATCGGTACATACTGTAACTTCACTCGGTGGAAACTTTACTCACATGCCTTTTCACATTCTTGCCCTCTTTCTGACCTTACATGCAGGGCTTAGCTGCTAGCAAACTTGACTCATTCACACACATGTGAATGTGTTCATGCAGTGCAAATAGTCACACAATGGGCTTTATTTTCCTAGTGCATTCAAGCAGCGTGACTCCGATGGGAATTACTGTACTGAGCTCAGGCTCGTGGTTACTGCAATGGTATAAGTAATATTGTTCATATGTGGTGCGGCTTCACAAGTTGTATTTTATTGATGAGGCATTCATGTGGAAATGTCTGAATTTTCACTACTTCTTAAAAAGGGCTGAACTGTGAATATTGGTTTCTGCATAACAATTTGCTTGCAAAAGAGGGCTCTGCAGGTGCTATTTAATTCCATAGGTGCCAGAGTTGTGCTGCAATCATTCTATCTTTAAACCTGCTTTTCCTTGTCTAGTTGCTCACCTCCTGGCAACTGTAACTTTCAGTAAATTTGAAGTTGCTATTTTCTCTGGGACTTGGCTCTGGGAACTTCAGCAAACCTTATGTAGTTTAATCAATCAGAGCACAATTGTCTTGTTCCTTAACCTCTGTAATCTGCATGTTCTTTTATGTTGCATTTTGCATTACTCACTACTGCAGGCTAAAACTCCTGGGAACCTCTTTCATTTGTCTTGCAGAAACATATCAGTGCACAGTTTTCAACTGCTAGTTGTGCGGCCTGTTGAAATCTTGGGATTTTGGTGTCTTTTTGTGAAGTATAATATTTTGCTCTGAGAGGAGTTTTTTGTGCTTTCAAGAAAAGCTAACTGGATTCACGCATATGTGTGTTGTATTTACCTAAATTTACAATAATGTGAATCTAATACAAACACTTTTTCTACAGTTCTCAAACTGATGTGAATGGAGGATAGCACAAGAACAAAGTGCTGGTCTTGCAAACAAGACCACGCAGAGCAACAGAGGTTCAAATCCCAGATCCAGTCTTAGAAACGAAACTCAGGTATTAAGCATGTTATACAAATACATAAATGTAAGCTGCTGCTATGCTTGGTTAAAAAATACATGTATGCTTGCCTATAAAAGAGATGATATAGCTTAATACAAATGTAGCCAGCATTTCCTGTTGGGCCTACCTGTAATGCCTTTCACTTTATAGGCTGTGTATTTGTTTTTCTCATTTCTTCTGTGTCTATTTTAGAGAGCTTTTTGCAGGTTGTATTGTTGTGCAGGTTTAGAGTGCTAAATAGATGTGCACATTTCTATATGCCCTCCTACATTACCCCTCATGAACACTTCTCAGTATCCATATTTTCCCTACATCTCTTGGATCCCCACCATACATGATATCATCATAAGGGATACATTGCAAGTAGCTGTGGGCCCATTCTAGAGTGGTATCGATGTACAATTCAAGATAATCGGCAGGGTCACTGGGTTGGGACCAAAGGGCATTGGCAGGGTAATGGTGTGTGTTTATGGGGTACCTGCTCCTGTGTTTTCCTACCTGTGGTTGCTCATCTGTTTGACAACTTTCATCTTTCTACTGAGGAGATACATTACCTATCATTACTGCTAAGAAATTGGGTTTGTTTCCATGGGACATACAACAGGTGATAACTAACTGATAGGCAGACCAAAATAATGTCAACAGGATAAAAATAGGGAGCAACACTTGACAAATGTTGTTCAGCCAATGGGGCATCCCTGATGTAAGCAACACTAGCCAGTTGTCATCTTTGGCAATTCCTCATTTGCTTTCCATTTCCATTCCCAACTGGGCCATTTGCTTGGTGGCTACAGTAAGTGTTCCATTCTTGGTGTAGTCGGGAGGACGGTAAGCGCAGCAAGAGCTGCAGAGTTTTCTGCAGACTCCTCCCTCCATCGCTGTCATCAGGTCCAAAACCATGTGATTTTGGAGTGCCATGAGCCGGAGTGCTCTGAGCTCCTCACGCACTGCATTCAATCTGTGTTCAGATGAATTTGTTGGTTCCATCAAGTTCCAACTCATCAGTTGGAACCCTTTGGAATTGGTGGATACTTGTATTCCTGGTGTATGTAATGAGGTAAAAATAACCTCGGTTTTGGTAAGAAGACAAAATTGAGGTGGCATCTTCTCCAGAGCCTCATCGGCTTCCTTTGAGAAATACATGCTCCTTTTCTTTCTATGCACACTAGGTGAGTTAAAGTGTCCTTCCTTTGTAGGGAGTTCATCAGTGGACTGAGATTACTTCTTGGGCAATTGCGCATGCTTTGAAGGGATAAGCATTGCTTGTGCTTGCTGGGTTACAAGGCAGCAGAGGCCACTCCAAGATGGTGGCAAATAATGATAGGCTTGGTTGCCACACTGCCAGAGGATGTCCATAAGTGTGGCAGTGCCTTCATCGAAGGCTGGCATCTGGTAAATCTGTTTACAGTTAAAGTTGGTGCCAACAGGCACAGTGCCTTTGCCTCTGAAACAGAATGAGGATCGAGTGAGTTTCTGTACTTCAACACCTGTGATGCCCATATGTTTCTGCAAAGTTAATCTGTTTGTTTCATTTCTGCTTCTGTAAATCCCATCAGTCCCTCAGGCATGAATCCTGCTTGCCCCTAAATCCACTTCTTGTTCCAAAATGGTGAACCTTCTATTACTGCTAATGGTTTTCCTGGACACTTGTTGCTGTCTTGCTTTCCCGGCTTTTAACAATCCTATGCTGATCTTTGCTCCATTTTAATATACACTGTGTGTCCCTGAAACTGGCCTGAAACGTTGCAGGTTACTAAATGTGCTAAGCGCTGTGCCTCTAAGGTCAACGCTTCCTGTAAAAGGAATAATCTGGGGGCATCAACTGCATGTGGAATTAATGCACAAATATAACACAACTCATTTGCTGGAGTTCTGCTAAACTCTTTCATCAAATTATACCATGTATTTACTCCATCTGAGTGATGCTCATCTGACATGTCACTTGATTCTGTGTTTACTTGTCTTCTATGTCTAAAAATAACATTATTCCTAAATTCAAATACATTTTCCACTTCTGTATCATTTTTCTTAGTACCTCTATGCCCTAATCTCAATAGCTCTGTTAAAAGCATAGAAAGAAGAGGAGAGAAAAATAAACAACATATCCCTATCAGCAAATGTTTCATATTTCTACACATATTTTCTTTAGCGTCTTGCATATCAACTATAGTACTTCTTCTGCTATGCCCAAATTGCCACATTTAATTTTATGTTGGTTTTAAAAGCTATGTAGTAAACTCAACTTTGGTGGCTTGCTTTGATGCTGAATACAGTTGTCATCAGTAATGAGGTGCTGTGCCAGTCAGTGAGATGTCTTCAAGCACAATGATTCTTGAGCTTTTCTGCATTTGGAGTCTCTAGATCCACTCCACATGTACCCGAAAATGTAGGTTTGTGCATTTGCGAATGTACTGCCTTGTGACAACTCTGTTGCCTCGTTGTAGTTGAAGAGGTACCTCTGTCTTGGCACCTTGTTGTTCCAGTGGGCCCTTCTCTTTGTTGTGCTGTTTATCTGCAACGACATTGGGCCTCATTCCAAGTTGGGCAGTAAGGGATACCGGGCACCGGTAAGGAGACCAGTGCCGTTAATCCCTTACCGCCCTACTACAAGGTCCCTTAGTGGGTCCCACCAGGAACGGCAGGTCTGACCAGCCGTTCTGGACGGGATCCGTTAAGGGACCAGGGCGCTAATAACGGGCTCGCAAGTCGCAAGTCTGTTATTTGCGCTCTCCCAATTCCCATTGAGCCCAATATGGGCTCAATGGGAATGGGGAATGGCATTTTCAATGTGGACCTACCGGTCCCACAAAGGTCAGACTACACCGGTAAATCCCCATTGAACTATACCGGTGCCGGACTCGTTATTGGTGGCAGTCATGGCGCAAATAGTGCCATGACTACCACCAACCTCGGAATGAGGGCCATTAACTTTGTACAGGTTGACAGGTTCTTAAGATACACCTCAAACTCACTTTGTAGCAGTTCTGCACTGCGATGAGCATCTGACACTGTTCATGAGGGTACTGCTGGGGTAAACATCATCCTACCTGTCAACAACTCATGAGGTTTGAGGTGTTGGTCCTTGCTGGGCTGATTTCTAAAACTAAAAAGGGGTAGTGGCAGGCATGCTCCCTTTGAGTGTGTCACATAATGTGGCCAGTTTTGATTTTACGAGACAGTTTAATCTCTCTTTCATCCCATCTGCTTGTGGGTGGTATGCTCTGCACAGATTGTGCCTGAATCTGAATAATAGGGTAACTTCTGCTATGAATACATTTACAAAATGGGGGCCACTATCTGACCTCAACATCTCACAGATGCCCATCTAGGGAACACTTCTCTGATCAGGAACCTTGCGGTTGATCTGGTGTCTACATTGACACAGGACCCAGCTTCTATCCAACGGGAGTATCAAACTACTCCCGTTGGATAGACGGGATAGAGTATCAAACTACCTCTAGTAGACACCTGTAAGTGTTGCAACCATTCACCATATTGATAAAGCCTATGTGGTGCACTTTGAATGGCCCTATGGGGAGGGGCAATGTTCCCTGCAAAGTCTTGAGTGTGTGCCCTGGATGAAATGTGTGAAATGTAGTGCAGTTGGCTACAAATGAATGAATATGTTTGGCCAGATTTGGCACAAACCAGTCCTCACTTATGTCAGCAGCCATGTGCTGCTTAGGTGAATGTGTGGGGTAATGGAGCTACTCTAGTGCAATGTTTTACAACTGTAAGGGCATTACTACTCTACCTGTGCTCCTTTGTGTCTGCACAATGTCAATAGGTGATAGGATGTTTCCTCGTTTTTCCCATAAAGAAAATCAGTTATATGCTATTTTGATAATGCACTGTATGCTTCTTGTAACCATCTCTGTTGGGGTGTGGTAACAGGTATTTTGCTTTGTTCCAGAAAGGGTGTACAAGCTGCCTGTTTTGCAGCTGCATGCAGAGTTGCATTTCCATATGTCACTAGGTCTTTTCCTTTGGAGTGCGCTGTGTACTTCATAACTGCTGTGGGAACAGGGACTTTTAGTGCTTCAATTCATCCTGCTTATAGAACTGCATGCTGAACTGGGGGCCCATCTGCTCTTCTATATCCCCTTTACTTCCATCTTGATAAACTGGGGAGGAAGGATAGCTTTGGGGCAACGTGTTTGCCTTTTTTGCGAGACAACCCAGCGCAACACAGGTTTGAATTCTAATGCTTTGCTTAGAAACCACTCCTGTAATTAAACATGTTATAAATGAACAATTATAATTATAATAAAACTGACTGTCCTCTAGATGTCATGTATGCAGGGTCGGTGTAAATGGTAACATACTCAAATGCTGATATTTGTAATGCTTCAATGAATGCATTGAGTTCTGCTGCCTGTGCTGAATAATGCATGGGCAATATCTGCTGCATGATTATCTGAAATTATTCCTCATGGTCCTTCACATATTTCACTACTGGTGTGCCTGTGTGCTGTTGACCACTTTCCTAATCTATGCTTGACAACTGGTCTACATAAAGTACTTCTCTTTTGTCAAGGGGTTCTTCACTGATCCTGCTGAATTCATCCGATTGTCCCTCATATACTGCACAATCATGATGGGGCATCTTTGTTATTTAGTCCTACTGGCTTGGCAATGCAAGTTGTTGGGTTAACTGTGTGACACCGGAGTATGGTGATGGCTGGATGTGTCGGAATTACCTCATACCCACTTTCTCTTTATGTTGTGACTGTGGGTTTGTTGCTCTCGAGCATGGAAAAGACTGCATGCTCGACGTACAAAGTAAGTGGACATCCCATGTCAATTGTGGCAGATTTCTGTACTGCGAATGAGGCTGCTGCTAATGCTTGTTCGCACAGAAAATGTCCTTGCTTTATTGGGTCTAGGAGGCCACTATAAAATGCCAAAGGTGTGTGTTTCTTTGATGATCTTTTTGTCAGTGCTGCTGTCATGACTCGGCCATTTGAATATGAACATAAGAAAAACTGATTTTGTAATCTGGAGTTACTAGTACAGGTGCACTGCTGATTGCTACTTTGAGATCTTCAAAGCTGTCTGCCAATTTCTCTGACCATACAATTGTACCTTTGATCTTCTGGTCTCCATTGATTGATTGCCTGCAATAGGGGTCTAACATGTGTAGAATGATCGAACAAACGTGTGGCAATAGTTTCACAATCATGAGAACTGCTGCATATTCTTTGATGCGGGGATCAGGCTAGCAGGAATAGACCATATCATCTCATTATATGCGGATGACGTCCTGTTGTATGTTAACAATCCCCACCTAAATGTGCCGACAATATTAGAGGTGCTCGACAATTTCGCCAGATATTCGGGTATCAAGTTTAGCAAAACTAAATCCTGCTTGTTCCCTCTGGCAGGACTGAAAAACAGAAGCAGCGATGATCTCCCCAAAGTGGGTATCGAATGGCAGACTGCCTCCTTCCGTTATCTAGGGATCCAAATAATGCATACCCCAGAATTAATGCACATACACAATACACAGGCCAAAGTACCAGCACTACGCAAATCCATAAGATTCTGGGCGAAGCTCCCATTGTCCATGCTAGGGAGGGCCTCGATAGCCAAGATGATTATTCTACCCAGATTTCTGTACGGATTCCAGAATGTCCACTTTTACATCAAAAACCCCTTCTTCCAGCTTCTCAATAAAATAATCAAGGAATTCCTCTGGGGAAAGGGCAGACATCGGGTAGCCTTATCCACGCTAGTCCTACCGTACGGCCAAGGTGGCATACAACTACCAAATCTAGAAAAGTACTATCTGGCGGCCCAACTGAGCCATGTATCCAAATGGCTAGCGGACGAAGCCACGTCTGAGACACCCCTGCTACAGGCCATGATAGCCCCGATCCGCTTGAAAGAATGGCTTTGGGCCCCACAGAAACTGACACATAGACCACCACTATTGGCGACCCTAGGCAAGAAGATATGGCACAGAGCCATGATGGTCCTGCGCCTGAAACACCCATACTCCCGAGAAGTGCCAATCATCTCAGGGCTCGACAAGACAGACACCAACCCATACAATATCAGGCTCTGGGAAAAGAAAGGGATATACACTTGGGGCGACCTATACACCGACGGCATATTTAGAGAATTCACTGAGCTGCAGGCGGCAGAAGATATCCAGGTCGGCCAATTCCTATGGTATCAAAAGCTCCGCAACATAGCCCGCACAAGATGGTCCACCTGGCCGGAAGAACCCGAAGAAGACCCCTTCTTGACACTGTTGTATAACTTGAGCGAAGGGGGAAAACCGATATCTCAAATATACAGTCTTCTGAGAAACATCCCTAATCCTCGCAGTGCTGCATTAAAGACCCGCTGGGAAACAGACATGGGACAGGAAATGACAGATAGCGAATGGCTCAGAGCATTGACCTTCCCAAAAGAGGTCTCCAGGAACCAAAGATTTAGATTAATTCAAATCAACGTATTATACCGTACCTACTTGACCCCGAGCAGGGTGGCAAAGTTCAAAAGGACCACCGAGATGCACTGCACCTGGTGCGGGACGGATGAGGCTGACTTGATCCACATGCTATGGAACTGCACCAAGGCACAGAACCTCTGGTCGAAAGTGCAGCAAACCTGTGAGGCAGCAGAAGTCACAAGATACAAATGGACCCCAGCTGAATGCCTCCTAGGCAGCTACTCTAGGCCAGCCAAACTGAAACACGCTGTAAAGGTAATGGACCTGCTATGCATAACGGCCAAAAGAACCATCGCCATGGCCTGGAAAAAGCCCACAGGACCAAGCCACAAAGCATGGCGCAGAGAACTGGAAAGGTGGGCGAATGCCGAAACCAGAGCCTGGGAGGACAGTGTAACTAGATCTACCGAAGACTCGAGCATGGCACTGGAGGCATGGAAAGACACCTTAACCAAACTGTTCAGATCCCCCGATGACAAACCTCCCTGAATGTCGCAGGTAACCATCCCACTGCTAATCATGAAATCAAGGAACATTCGAAACCACACCCCCCAACCCCCGGACTACACCGAGAAGAACTCCCCCGCTCCCCTGTGGACACTAAACCCACCCTCCCCGACAATGCCTACCGCCAAACACCCATTCGCAAGGAGACTGTTAATGTTAAGTTTGTTTATGTATGTTGTTATTCTGTTTTATGAACAAGGCATGACTGTAATAAGTCGGTCAGGTGCCCTGAATTAAGGCCCAGACCAGTAAAAATGTAAAGCGCTCTTAACCACAAATGCCAATAAATACATTTTAAAATAAATGAGAACTGCTGCATGTCACTGATTGTGTGTTTCTCGCCGCTGTGGCTCTGTGTGGGTGTATCTTTCTTCCTGTTGCAGATTTGATCTGCCCTAGGTACACCACTTCTTTCTGGCAGTACTGCAATTTGTCTCTGTCCACCTTGTATCCTTTGTCTGCCAGTATTGTCAGGATTTGTATTGTGTCCTTTCTGCACTGTCTTTCTGCGGTACTGCACACTAGTTAGTTGTCTCCATATTGTAGTAATATACTGTCCATGCTGATGTTCTATAAGTAAATCTGGAGGACACTGTTGAAAACACTGGGAGACTCACAGTACCCCAGTGGTACCTCAGTGTTCTGGAATCTCTTTCCACGATATGAACATGCTGTCAAGTATTGTGATTTTGGGTGCAGGGGTAAGTAAAAAAAAACATTTTTGAGGTCTACTACAGAGAAGTACACTGCATTTGGAGGTATGCTGCATAATATACATGCAGGGTTTGGAACTACTGGATATTCTGCTTCCACTGTGTCATTCAAAGGGCAGAGATCCTGAATGAATCTCCACGATCCCCTCTTTGCTTTCTCCATTGTGTAAATGGCTGTGTTGCAAGGTGAGTCTGAACTCATGATGATACCTTGGTCAAGTAGTGCTTTGATTGTGTCAAACTTTACCTCATCTGCTTCTTTGGACACTGGGTATTGTTTTACACTAGGGAGTATGGCAACTGGTTTGAGTTTGATTTTCACTGCCCCTATAATGGTCAGTCGCCCTACATCATGTGGTTAGCTTGTCCATAGTTGAGTAAGCACTTATGCTAAGTCCTCATGTGGTAGTGTTGGTGGAGTGTTTCCTGTCATTGTTTGTTAGATTTTTGCGTGCTGTATTACCAAATGACATGGTATGCCAATTTCAAACACTACTTTCCCATCTGTGTCCAGAATTGCAAATAGCTGTTTATCAATAATTTCTTTCAATGGCAATGTAGGATCTACGCACAGTACATTTCTCTACTCCATCCCTTCCTCCTCTGTGCCTGTGATGATGATTGTGTCTTTCCTCATGATTACTGCATCAGTGTGCAAGGTAAACATTGTACCTGGGGCTTCATCATGTGGCACTGCTGGGCTAAATAGGAATTCTGCTGGCAAGCAAAATATCACATTCTGCACCCCTGGCAGCAAACCTATCAAAATTGTGACTTCATATGCAAATAGTGCCTCATGTAATGGTATTGCTCGAATTGTGTTGGTGCTGCACAGTGCCTGTGTGACTGCTGCTAGACTGTTGTAGTGCATGTCTGATGTTGAACACGCAATTCCTTTGTCAGTGAATGAAGGGTCATGCTGAGCTTTTAAGGAGGTCCCTCCCTAATAAATTCACCGATGTATCAGTACTGTACAATAATGGTGCAACTGTTAATGGGAACCACCCTTCCCTTGTAAAAGAATGAGTGGCTCCTGTGACTACCATGAAAGTAAACATTCTGTTAACTATCTTCACCCCCATTTTGTGTTACCTGTCTGCATTTGGATTCATTGAGAGAACTGGGGACACCAAGGCTTGCTGTGGTCTGTCCTGTTGTGTATGGGTGTTGTTTTCTGGAAGAGGGAAAGCATTGTTGCTTGTAACGCTAGCTCCAGAGTAAAGTGTAAGTGTTACTGATACTGGTACTGAAGTTGCCTGTATTGGAGCTTACTGTGCAATGTGCTGGATTGCATTATGTGTGAGGTATTGTATTGGTTATCCTTGTGTGGGAGCTAGCAATTGCATGTGTCCTAAATTCTGGGTTTGTGCAGACTCAGGGGCATACATTGGTGTAGGGGCTGCTGTCTCCTGTGGGGCATACAATCCCTGTGCTGCCCCTTGTATGTAGTAAGGAGGTGGGGTGCTCCTGGATGGTCTTGTGTGGAGGATCTACTATGACAATCCTTGGACATGTGTCCCATCCACCCACAGGTCCAACATGCTCCCTGAAAAACGTGATCTTAACCCTCCAAATCCTTCCCCCGAACCATTCTGTGAGTTGCCTTGTGTTCCCCGGACTCCTCCACTGTTTTGTCTATTGTTGTTATCTTTTTAATTTCCCCTGTGTTGTCCTGTGATGGTCCTGACTCCTGTTGTTTATCTGTGGGGTTTGTTAGTACTGCTCCCTCCATGCTGACCATTGCAAGCTTCTTCTGCACCAGTGTAGGCTCTGCTCACTGTGCTTTTTCTTCTGCTGCTTTTTCACTTTCACGCTTGTGCTAACAAAAATACACTATGTGGGCTTGTATTTCCCCCCATGCCTTTGCTTCGATGCCCACAATATTGTCTGATTCTGTTTGGACCTCAGTGGGTAGGCCCTCCCTTAATACATGGTAAAATAATGGTTTCAATACTGTGCTACGTAATATATTGTAGCAGAAATTGAATATGTAGAGAATACCACAGGATCTCCTAAAAATGCTCATGCTACTCCACTCAGATACCACTGTTCGAGTAAGACTAAATGCAGTAGGGTGTTTATCTCATTACATGTCAACTTGCAGTGGTGTGAAACAAGGGTGTATGATTGGGGCCATCCTGCTTAACCTATATTTGGCTGACATGAAAGAGGCATGAAAGAGGCATTTAATCTATCTGAAGCAAATCCAGCAAAGATTAATAATGTCACTAGAGGATGGCTTGCATACACAGATGATTTGTTAATACTTGATTATACACCTGCTGGTGTGCAGCATATGCTCGACTCTTTAGCAACATACTCTAAGGTTAACGGATTGACAATTAACATTGAAATAAAGTAAAATGATGGTCTTCATGAAAAACACAAACCAAAGTGATACAGGTGGACATTACAGTCAAAAGTGCTTGAACAAGTTAGCACATAAAATACCTTGGCATTATCATCGACGAGAAGTTAAATTGGGAAGCTCATTGGTTGGCATTGAAGAAACGGTGTCTCATTTCCGTACATGCTCTATTATATCTGCCTTTTACTTAGGCAGTGACCTTCTCAATTGATTTGCAATTAATTTGGACCTAATTAATTACAATGTCTGGTCCTGACTGGGGGGATAACCCCATGGGCTTTGACAATCCTGAAAAAGCATCTCGGTCTGCTCAACTGCTGCCGTATGCAGTTGAAATTTAAACTGGAGAAGAGGTCACTATCCCAGGACTGGTCTGACAATTCATCATCCCCCTAAAAATTTAGATAGGACAGAACCTCCATAACCCGGACACTTGTGTAAATTTAAATTACCACCTCCAACAGCAGGGGTTGTATTTGAACCTGACACCCTTAGTTGACCTGAATATTGGTGGATAACAGCGACCCTAGGAGTGTCACTTTGGGAACAGACACCTTGTTTGGAATGGTGGTTGATGCCCACCATCTCTCCATTGACTTAGGGAATGAAATCATGGGACAGATCCCCAATGACTGCTACAATTGTGACAATGACTTACCTCCAGAAAAGATTTTCATCCAGCAAGGGAGGAATTTCTTGATGTACTCCTTCTGCCCTTACGGGGGGAAGAGGTGACCTGCGACATCAGGAAGGATGAGGTGGTACTCCAGGGCAACAGTGACTGCCTCTCCTACTTGAAACCTCCTGTCCTTCCACACCCTTTTATCATGAAATGTGAAAGCTTACAGGCCGATTCATGGAATTAATGTGCGCTGAAAATTTCGGCGCAAGCGTGCAAAAACGCAGTGAAAGAGCGAAAATCGCAGTGCAAGTGCGAATATTGCAGGGAAACCAGCGAACATCTATTCATGGAAGTCCGTGCGCGAGTAAAATCAGGGATGTGCCTCAGCGAAAGCGCACATAGTGCGGCGCACATAACAAAAGTAGGAGGAACACGGGGCGTAACACTCGGAATGGGGAACAACTCGTGAAAATGTGGGCATCACAGGAGAAGTACAGGAGGCAAGTGCGCAGAACGCCCACACGCTCGCCTACAACACGTATTCATGGAATCAAATAGGGCAAACCAGCGCACGGGCAAAGACGCGCACAGACCCAAACCCGTCCACCACACGAAGGAAGGCGGTAGCGCCCCTGCGCTGGAAAAAAATGTGCGCCAAAATGTGCGCTAACAAAAAGCACAAATATACAGTCTGCTGAATGTCCCATACTGTGGCCTCCTAGGACAAATGACGTGCAAAGGGGTACGCGACAAACAGCGACACCCGCTGTGTGAAAAATAGTGTGTGCGTGTATTCCGGGTGTGCGAGGGAAGTTTTACATGCGATCAGGCCTGTGGGAGCCGGGTACGTGTATTTCAGGGGTGCGTGGGAAGTTTCACATGCGATCGGGCCTGGGTGAGCGGGGTACTTGTATTACTGGGGTGCGCGGAATCCAGCCTGAGATTGTTCACCTGGAAGTTTTCCATTGTGTGCATCCCTACCTACACAAACACCACCAATGCTGTGTCATCAAAAGACACACTTCTATGCTGCTAAAATCATTACCCCCTTGCAAGATACAACATGACAACAGTGCCATGTCACCCAACCCCTCCCCAGCACCGCCACCCAACACACCATGGCATGTCATGCTATGTGAGAGCAAACAAAGGAATCCCCAAAACATAACACATGTGTCACAAAGTACAGTGTCCCGAATGGAAACTGGCCACACACAATATGCTCCCATTAATATAGAACTGACAACACACATGACTAAATACTTACCACATTACAATGCAGCTACCCAACCCCAAACATAGCATTCACATGATAGCACTAAGTTTAAGGATACATAGTCTTACAACCTGGTGATGCTAGCACATCGACCACTTCCAACTGTACAGTGTTGGTGCCACGCAAATCTGGAAGTGCACTGCTTACAACATGAACTCCATCTTCAAAGTAGACGGCCTTGTGAAGACATGAGGAATGAACCTGCAAATTAGGAGGGAGACATGGAGCACACATCAATACACCATGCAGTGTACAATACTACAACAATATGCACTAGGAATGTATACACAGTATTGACTACAGACTGCCCACACATGTCATGGGAGTCCAATGTCACTGTGTAAGTCACTGTCACTTGGGCACACCCTTTGCAAGCCCATGGAAATGGGAAGCAGGAGGGGTGCGTGTCTCACGAACCCAAGCATCTAACCCATACTCAGGAGAAGCCTGCATGTGCCCAGCCGGAATACAGTGGATGCCCACGGGAGCCACACAAGGCAACACACTGTAACAAAAAACCAAAAATCAAAAATCTAAAATCTAAAATGGCCATGTGGGGCCCAGAGGGGGTGGGGGAGGCCACCCAGGAGGTCTGAGGACAGGGTGCACACCAACAGCCACCTGTGTGGATGTTGCGGAAAAAAAACACCTCCATGGGCTCATGGCCTGCACGGCTACGCTATCGTGAGAGATTCAGAATTGCTGTGGTCGCTCTCATCACTCTGTGCTGCTGCCACCACAGGAGGTGGTGGTGCTATGGGAGACAGCCCACGCAAAGCCCTAGTCTGGTACTCCATGGCAGCAAGCATGTGGGTGTGGAAGGTCTCGTTCTGGAGGAATATGGTGCGGAGATCCCCATGCACCACCTGACGTGATGCCCGGACCTCCTCCCGAGTTGCCTGCATCTCTGCTGAGAGTGTACGTGTGACCCGCTCCAACAGCTGTTCTGTCCTCGTTACAGTGTAAGCCTCAAGGTCCACAAGAGTCTGCCTGAGGTGATGGACTTCTACCCTCAAGGCTTCCCTCTGGCCCTGGGACTCTAAAGAAATGGCTTCTCGCAGAGTGTCCAGGGCCGCCCGTCTGTCCCTGTTGGATGCCAACATGTCCTCCCTGAGTGATTGGCAAATGGAGTCTGTTGCCTGCTGTAGTTGCTCCATCTGCCTTTCTGGGGGGACAATGGAAGTGGCCACCCTCTCCATTGCTTGAGGCATCATCTCAGATGATGCTGCCTGTTGGTTTGCCATACCGTATATGGATTGCTCCCATGCGGTATTGCCTGGTGGCATACGGCCACCGCGTTGGCCGGCCCCACCTGTCTGGGGCAAGGCGAACTGTGCCTTGCTGTGTCGGCACTGCCTGAGGCTGCAGGACTGCATTCCCCCTCTGATCTGCTGGCCCAGGAACAGGATCAGATGTTGCGGAGTGTGGCCCTGCATCCGTAACCACCAAAGGCGGACCTACCAACACTGACATCCCCATATTGGGCTGTACCCGTGGTGCAGGTGGGTTGTACAAAACAGAATCCCTTCCAGAAACACCTACCTGCAAAGCCACATAGGTCTCATCATCCAAATCAACACCTGAATAGAGGTCTGGGGAGGTGCACGCAGAGACACCCCTGGAGAGAACGGTCTGCAGCAAGAGTGGGTTCTCACCCACCACCACACCCCGTCCCCCACTGGTGCCCAGTCGTGCCTGAGATCCCTCCTGGGTCTGCACCATCTCCTCACCCTCAACAGCATCAAGTGTGTCATCCCCTGCAAAAACATGAAAGACAAAAAATGGAAACAGGCATTAGCACCATGGCACACAATTAGGCCTGACAAGCTACAGAACCAGTACTTGATTGACACCTGTCCCACATGACTATAACCTTCCCAAGCATGCATTGTCACTGAGTTTGAAGGGGAGGAAAATGTCAGACACTGAAGACACTAAGATGGAAGAGCAACACATTAGCTGCATGCTGGCTAGCAGTGCCATCACACATTGGCCTGTGAGTGGCATGTCCAATCCACATACATGACACATGCCATCACACAGATGGCATGTACCATAAGCATGTCACATATTGTTTGACAATAGGGCTGAGAAATGCGTAGTGAAAGTGTGGGAATTGAAACAATCAGCCTGAATGAACACTGAAAAATACGGAACACTGTTGTTGCAAGATGCCACTTCAAGGGCAACAGGCGTGATGTTGCACAAAATGTCTACTGTGGGCAGAAGGGATACTGTAATACCCAAATCCAGGGGCACAGAATGTTTTGGATGAAGCACATGGGTGACCCAAACCACTCAGGCACAGACACCCTCACCTGGCACTCAATCAGAACCCCTCACACACACAACATACACATGGATCACACACACATGCATGTGCACTCACCAGACAATGCCTCGTAATCTGGCAGTTCTCCCACACCTTGGATCTGTTCCTGTGTGATGTAGGTCCCAGCAACAGACTCATGTACAGTGAGTTCAATGTCCTCTTGTGGAGACCCACCTCCAGTCACCAGAGTAGCGGCATGACTTGAGGCCAGCTTTTTCTTTGCCCTGCGCTTAAGGTCATTCCAGCGCTTGTAGCACTCACCAGCTGTGCACCTCACAAATCCAAGGGCACTTATGATGTCCACGACGGTCTGCCAGTGTGCCTGACGTCGAGCAGGTGTGGTCTTGCACCCTGAAGTGATCAACATTTTGCTGTCATGTGCGGACACATACTGCACAAGTGCATCACGTTCGGCATCATTGAAGCTAGGCTTCCTTGGCGTGCCGGACTGCGTAGCCGTGTCTGGGGTATCAGCCTGTACTGGACGAGCACTCTTCCTCTTTCTTTTGGAAGGTGGTGGGGATCCTGAGTGGCCTACGCTGCTCTGGCCACTAGGGGCAGGAGCACCGGTGGACTGGGTAGTTGGAGTGTGGGAATGCACACTGAGCATGGGACTTGGTGCAGGCATTGGCTGAAGTGTGACGTAGTCAGGGGGAACATTAGCACGATGGACTGGGACCAACACTGCCCTGGCTGGGAGAGTCAGAGCTGGGGTGGATGGAGCTGCAGCTGCCCCTGCAGTCTCCCCACCCTGCCTAATCAGGGCAGCAGATGACATAGCTGCCCCTGATCCACGTGGCCTGGTGACACCAACTTGCACCCCCACACATGGCCTAGACTTGGCGACCTGGAAGTCAGCCTGGGAGTCACCCTGTGCCAGGTCAGGTGCCACAATGGGCCGGTCCAACAAGGACTGAGCAGAGATGGTGTCAGCCACGTTTCCCTCAACCATGGGGGGGGCATGGGTGTCCCTGACTGGTCCTCCACACATGGGGGCTAGGGGTACCCTGCAAATCCCTGCCACGTCCCCTACCATGCCCACCACGCCCACCTCTTGAGGCTCGGCCACCTTTGCCACCCTTACTGCTTGGTCGCCTCCCAACCATGGCACTGATGTTGTTGTGCGTATGGGAGTTGCAGTAAACTATTGTCCTGGGCAATTGGGGGTCAAAGGGGTAGGGTACTAGATGGAATTCGTACCCTAGTGCTCTAGCAAGGCTGTATGTGACCCCTGGGGAAAGATGACGGGTCACGCAACGTGCAGGCACCCCAAAAACAGAAAATAACGTGCACGCAACCCCTCGTAGACCACGTGCGTGGAAAAATGAACCCGCACTACGCTGTGGCACCCAGAAACACAAAAATGAACGTACGCGTGTTACACGCAGCCTACAATGACCTCTGAAGGGGTATGCGACACACGGGGCAAGCACAGTTGGTAAATACGTGCGTGACTCACCGTCTGCCTGTAAAAAGAGCATGAAAAATATGCGCATGTGCGCGTTGGCAACACCCCCGCCAAAAGAAGAATTGTACGCTGTCTGAGGAGACAGGACAAAAGAAGAAGTGAACGCTGTTTGAGGAAACAGGCCTGACAGAAAATCAGGAAAAAGCTGTCAGAGGTAACAGGGAGTATGAACTAGAAACGCTGTGAAGTAAATCGCGTGTGAACCGACAAGAAGTACAGAATTCACCCACTCGGTCTCCACGAAAAGCACGTACAAGGAAATGACATCCTACACGTACCTTTTGAACTGGCCCACACGTCCAACGTCACTTCCGCGTATACGCGCTAAGGCCCTATCCTCCAATTACACGAGCTGACACTCAGACGTGCAGTTCTTGGACGTGTAACATGCACCTGGGTTCAGGGAAACGCCCGCGCGCGCACGTCACAGCCACGCTTACGCACTAAGGGCCTTTGGTTCAATGAAATCGCGTACGCGTGCTGACCCGCTTACGCGGTAAGGGCCTTTCCTCGAATTACACGCTGACGTGCAAGATTTTCACGTGCCAAATCACTCCATATATAGCTGGCCATGCGTTCGCACACGGAAGACCATGCTCCTGCCCAGAAGGCCGAATTACTGCCCCCCAGAGCCCCGAGCACGCTCCCACCTGCCATCTGCTGCTGCCTGATTGCCTGCTGCCCACGTGTCCTGCCATTTGCTGCCTGCACGTCAGCCTGGGGTGCTGTTGCTGTGACCAGCCCTGCTGGAACCGAAGACTCCTGACTGCTAATCCATTGCTCCACAGCCCAGCCCCAGGACCCAGTTGTCCACCCACACCTGCCTCTGGGGTTGCCATGTCGGGCACTACATCATCTGGCACCACTGGCAACCCCCAGCCAGAGAGGCAGAGGGCCACCAGCTTCACTGCCACCAAAGTTGGTGTCCTGGTGGAGCAAGTCCTGGGGCAGTGTGATGCCCTCTTCAGAAGTCCGGCCGCCGACAAGGAAGGACGGACTCGGATCTGGACGGACATTGTGACTGCCATCAACACGGAGGGGGTGGCAGTCCGCGACTTCCAACATGTCAAGAAGCGCTGGGAGGACTTCAGGTCCAGGACCCTCAACAAGGCCCGGTGCCTCTTGATGGAAGCGCATGCAAAGGGGCCCTGGGGCCACCTGTCGGAACATCAGATGAGGGTCCTGGAACGCATATGCCCAGCACTCCACGTCTAGGTCCTTGAGAGGCAGACCCGTCTGGAGTCGAGCGGTAAGTGTACATGCATACTGCTTGGAAGCTGTGCGTGTGGTGGTGTGCCAGTAGTGTGCAGGTTGTACATGTGGTTTTGTACGGCCATGTATGGATGTGTATGTACAGGGCTGTGAGGCTGACACATGCAAGTCATTTCATGTGTGAGACACATGGATGGTGTATGTGTGGGTAAGCATGCAGGCCAAATGCAGATGTGTGAGCAGACATGTTTGGATTACTGTGTATGTAAGTTGGCATGGTTGTGGTGTCACACATGGATGTTGGTTCCAGCTGCATGTATCTGCACCCTGTACATGTGCATGTGTGTGTATTTGACATGGGTGCAACAGTGATGCAACATGGATGCATGTGAGACTGATATGTAGAAGACCGATTGCCAGATGTGACATGGATGCCAATTTCATCACTGCGACAGTTGGTGGAGGTGTACACATGCATGTAATTGTGGTGGCGTTTGTGCATGTCTAGTGCACTCCCTGTGTTTCATGTGTGTCTGGCTCACCTTTGGCTGCTCATGCTGTTGTATGTGTATGGATGGTGCTGGCTGTTGCAATATGGCTGTGGAATAGCTCATGTGTGTGAGTTGCAATGACATGTGTGTTGGGGATTGTGATGCCATGTTTGAAGTTTGACAATGCCACTCATGTACAACTGTCATGTGTGTATGAGTCCATTGTACAGTGCCCTGATGCCTGTCTCCTATATCTCCCTGTCTGCAGCGTCAACTGATGAAGAGGGCGGAGAAGGTGCTGTGGAGCACAGCGGCAGGGATCGCTCCGCCAGCCGGAGATGGGTTACCAGACATTTTGTCGAAAACAAATGGTCGACAGGACATTTGGTCGCAATGGTTGAATTATTTATTTTTTTTATTTTCACTTTTTTTTTTTGGAGGGTCCCCCCAGCCCCCTTTTTTTTCTAAAAAACCCTTTTTTTCCCTACACTAAAACCTAAAAAATATATATATATACATAAAAAAACAAATTCGACCATTTGTTTTTCGACCAAATTCCGTCAACCAAATGACTTTCGACGAAATGGGCCTCATTACACAGTAGGCGGTAAACCATGGCGCTATTAGCGCCATTGTTCATGCTGGTAATTTACCGGTACCGCCTTGGAGGAAAGGGGAATTACCGCCCTATTCCAAGGTTGGCGGGGCGGTAATTCCCCCTTCCCACATTGCCCTTCCCCATTCCCATTTTTGCCCGTAGGGCATAATGGGAATGGGGAAGGCGCTAATTACGGCACCGCAAATTTCGGTACCGTAATTAGCTCCCTGGGTCCCTTTGCGGGTTGGTTTTTAACGCCTGCAAAAAGCAGGCGTTAAATACCTCAACCCGCAAAGGGACCTCGTAGTAAGGCGGTAAGGATTTACTGGTACCGGTAAAATAACGGTACCGGTAAACCCTTACCGCCTACCGTGTAATGAGGCCCAATGTCTTTCGGCGAAATGTCCGGACACCCCGGAGACGCAAGGCCCGGCTCCCCTCCCAGGTTGTCATCTCGTCAGGGAGTGAGGAGTCCGGTGCCGCATCCCAGGTTGCAGCTGCCGAGGGGAGGTTGGAGTTGGACTCCTCGGCAGCCGAAGGGGCAGCTGAGACCCCACAGGGCCCGATGGAGGAAGATGGCACAGAGTCATCCAGGTTGGTGGGGGGTTTGGTGGAGGAGGAGGCCGTGCAAGGGACAGAGACGGGGTCTGGAGGTGGGGATTCCACTGGTGCCAGTGGTGCAGTGCAGGGGCAAGTACAGGAGGCAGCACAGGCTGCCGCGGAGGTGCCTGTGTGTAATCCTGTCCCCTGTCCTGTGACTGCATCATCTTGCACCCGCAGGGATACCTACGTCCAGACCCGTTCTCAGGGAGGGGATTGGCTTACACCAACTGGCCTTCCTTTCCCTGCGGATGTGGCTATCCGGCACCGGGTTGAGCCTGTCCTGGGTGGGGTGGCGTTGCGTCAACGTTCCATGCGAGCTGACCTGCAGTCTTTTCATGAGCAGACTGCACGTCTTCTCGCATGGCTCGTTGACCGCGTTGACCCACTGGGACAGCTCACCAGGGCCGGATTCCTCCGTTTTCTGGACCTTGTTCCGACCCCCTCCTCAACTGAACCCCCTATTCGCCAGTCGTCCTCTGTGCCATCTTCCCACCCATGTGTCAACTGGGTGCCCTGTGGAGCTGCCTCTGACCCTGCGGCCAGGCTGGTGGAGGACACATCCCTGCCACAGTCGGGAGTTGGCAGTCCAGCAGGGGTGGACACCACAACTGGAGACCAGCAGATGGAGGATGTGCAGGCACCATTGGACAGGGCACATGGACAGCAGCAGCAGGAGCAGGCTGTAGGTGGGAGCAGTGGTGGCTCGGGCCATCAACATCGGAGGGGCAGGCATCGGCCGGAGGGCAGGAGGACCCTGGACGAGAAGTGTCTTCCGTGTGGCAGCGGTTGGGCCATGCGATAGATGCGGAGCGGCAGCGGGCGGAAGAGGCAAGGCTCACGGTGGTCAGGCCGGAGAACTCCATGCATAGGGCCCTGAGGCGGGCCGAGTGCCTTGAGGCCATTCGCAGGGACCTGGAGTTCCAGATGTCATCGTCCCTGAGAACCCTCGGGGCCATGGAAGAGGACCGCCTCCGGGACATCGAGCAGGAATTCGATGATGCCCTGACCCGGAACATCAACATGTGAGCCGTTGGACTTGCCCGCTGCCCTTGTAAATGGTTAGTTAGTTAGTATTAGGTTTCCTTTGGTTTTTTCTTTATTTTGGACCGCTTGGACAATGGACCACATTTTTGTATATAGTTTTTCTATTAGGTAGTAGTTTTTGGAAGGTTTCATTTCTTAAGTTCGGCTCATGGACCCTGGATTCTTCAATTGTACATAGTTTTACATTGGATTCATTTTTTTTAAAAAAAAATGTTTGTGTTCACCATAGAGCAATGTTTTTTACTTTTTATTTTCCCTTGGATTTGATTTTTTGAACTGTGACTTTGGACAACATTTCTTTTTGGATTTCTTTTGCTTATGTTTTCTTGATTTTCATTATTGATCGGACATGGATCATTTCTTTTGTTATTCCCATTGTTGTGTGTTTAATTTGATTTACGTTCATGTTATCTTTAATATATATTTTTTTATACTTCCATTTGTGGTATCATCTCATTGGTTTCATGCATGTCATGATATGGGTTTTGACATTCACTTGCACCCATTGTGTGTGTGTGACGGACATGTGTTCATTTACATACTTGCCATTGGGGTTGTATCGTGTAATTTGCATTTCTATGTGGGTGGATGCAATACTTGGGTGGGTCTTTGGCATGTGGAGGCTGGCCATAAGGGCCAGGGATCTAGATTGTGATGACATGTTGGCTGGGGGACATGTGTGGGGGCCTGCTGGCAGGTGCCCCGCATTCCTGGGGGGGTGGGGGTGCAGGGGACATGTGTGGGGGCCTGTTGGCAGGTGCCCCTAAGTGCTGGGGGGGTGCAAGGGGACATGAGTGGGGGCCTGCTGGCAGGTGCCCCGCACTGCTGGGGGGTGGGTGTGCAAGGGGACATGAGTGGGGGCCTGCTGGCAGGTGCCCCTCAGTGCTGGGGGGTGGGGGTGCAAGGGGACATGAGTGGGGGCCTGCTGGCAGGTGCCCTGCACTGCTGGGGGGTGGGTGTGCAAGGGGACATGAGTGGGGGCCTGCTGGCATGTACCCCTCAGTGCTGGGGGGTTGGGGTGCAATGGGACATGAGTGGGGGCCTGCTGGCAGGTGCCCTGCACTGCTGTGGGGTGGGGGCACGAGGGGGTGATGCGTTGGTGATCACTAGTGCAAGGTGACATGTGGCTTGGCTGGGGGGCATGCCCATGGTGGATGGGCTGCCTGCGGGATATGACCAGGGGTGCAGGGTAGTCCCCTGTGGTGTGGTCTGCCTGAAGGGGCCATGGAGGGTGTAGAGGCAACACCTGGGAGGACCCACACTGCCAATTCACGTATAGGACCCCACTGCACCCCTGAAATACACGTACCCCACTCGCACAGGGCCTATCGCGTGTGAAACTTCCGGCGCAACCCAGTATTACACATACCCTGCTGAAATCGCTTGTGGAACTTCCCGTGCACCCCTGTAAAACACGTACCCTGCTGAAATAGCGTGTAAAACTTCCCCGCACCCCGAAATACACATACCCTGCTGAAATCGCGTGTGGAACTTCCCGTGCACCCCTGTAATACACGTACCCTGCTGAAATCGTGTGTAAAACTTCCCCGCACCCCAGAAATACACATACCCTGCTGGAATCGCATGTGGAACTTCCCGCGCACCCCTGTAATACACGTACCCTGCTGAAATCGCGTGTTAAACTTCCCGCGCACCCCTGTAATACACGTACCCTGCTGAAATCACGTGTTAAACTTCCCCGCACCCCCGAAATACACGTAACCTGCTGAAATCGCGTGTGGAACTTCCCGCGCACCCCTGTAATACACGTACCCTGCTGAAATCGTGTGTAAAACTTCCCTGCACCCCAGAAATACACGTAGCCTGCTGAAATCACGTGTGGAACTTCCCGCGCACCCCTGTAATACACGTACCCTGCTGAAATCGCGTGTTAAACTTCCCTGCACCCCAGAAATACACAAACCCTGCTGAAATTGTGTGTGGAACTTTCCGCGCACCCCTTTATTACACGTATCCTGCTGAAATCTCGTGTTAAACTTCCCCGCACCCCAGAAATACACGTACCCTGCTGAAATCGCATGTGGAACTTCCCTGCACCCCAGAAACACACGTACACTGCTGAAATCGCATGTGGAACTTCCCGCGCACCCCTGTAATACACATACCCTGCTGAAATCGCGTGTAGAACTTCCCTACACCCCAGAAAAACACGTACGCTGCTGAAATTGCGTGTGGAACTTCCCGCGCACCCCCGAAATACACGTAACCTGCTGAAATCGCGTGTGGAACTTCCCGCGCACCCCTGTAATACATGTACCCTGTTGGAATCGCGTGTAAAACTTCCCCGCACCCCGGAAATACACATACCCTGCTGAAATCGCGTGTGGAACTTCCCGGCACCCCTCTAATACACGTATCCTGCTGAAATCGCGTGTGGAACTTCCCGCGCACCCCTATAATACACGTACCCTGTTGAAATTGCGTGTTAAACTTCCCCGCACGCCCGAAATACACGTACCCTGCTGAATTCGCGTGTGGAACTTCCCACGCACCCCTGTAATACATGTACCCTGCTGGAATCGCGTGTAAAACTTCCCGCGCACCCCAGTAATACACGTTCCCCGCTCGGTGTTTGCTGTTTGCCAGCCCTGTATACTGGTCCAGGGTTAGCTTAGCCCTTTGCGCTGAATTGGGAATTTTGATGGCTTTTCCTTGCGCGAGGGCATTCTTGGGGGCATAACTGGTGCTGCTGCAGGGTCGCTGTGCCACTCTGCGCCACGGCTGGTGTTGGAGGGTAAAATCCATGAATGCGCTGTGCCGGATATCGATTTTAGCGCACGCGGCTGGCACAGACATTCGCACGTGCACACTGTGCGCCAGCCGCGTGCGCCACTTTTGTGCGAAATTCTATGAATTACCCTGTCAATGTATCTGCGAAATAGGTATTTTTAATCCTACAATAATGCTATTGACACTATGAAAGTCCCTAACGTATGGATGATTTTTATGAGAGGGAAAGATAATAACCTATTATATTTTATCGTGTTATTTTATATGAAGATTGTAGAAATATTAAGATGCACTGAATCATTTTTTAAGATGTTGTGACATGTATTTTAGTGTATGTTTCGGACCTCCTTTTTTTACCTTTGTACCTTGGAAAATGTTTAATTCTTGTTTGTCATGTGTTATACAAAGCCCAAGTTGGCTGTAAGTATATCTAATAAAAACTTGAAACTTAAAATAATGGTATGTTCTGTTTCCATGTTTCCCCTGTCTCCACATTTCCTGAATGGACTGAATATACAATGCAGGGTCTTCATCATGTTTCATTGTGTGCGTCATTATAGAGCCTACATCAGGTCGATCTCGGTATACCCTTCTGAATGCATCCCATACATTGGCTCTGCAGTTATTAAAAGGGGCACTGTCACATGAATCATTATTTAACCAGACACCTGGGTAACCTGCTTCCTCCCAAATTGTATTTGTCTGATCTCCTATGATACTGGTTAGTAAGGTTTTCATGTCCCCAAATGAAAATGTAGCCCCTGCTGTGTTATTTTCTACTGCACTAGTCCGTTTATCAGCACCTCCAGTAAGAGGTGATAACATCTTAATCACATTTTTGTCAATATGTGGCCATGGTACACATTGTGATCCGCCTACTCCTTTCTGTATCAATGGGAACTGTCTTCCCGCTTCTGGTCATACTGTGCTCTACCCTTCTTCTTCCCTCTCACCACTGCCCCTGTTCTAGGACGTGATCTCAGTCGCCTTCCCATGGAGTTTTACCTTCCTGATCGTGTTTTGTTTTCCAATTCTCCTCACCTTTATCAGGCTCTGACTCACTTCCTGTTCCATCTGTCCCATAATCTATACCTTGCGTTTCTGGTACTTCAGTTTCTATTTGCATACCTTTAATTGTTGTATTATTCATTTTCAAAAGTACTTCTCCTGCTGCCCATGTCCCAGCATCTCCTGTTAGACATAGCCCCTCCTTCATTTGGGATGCCTTATGCAATTCTCCCTCTGCTTTAAGCACTTCTGTGTCTAAATTGTACACGCTTTGTTTTCTAGTTTAACTATTACTGAATTACGCCTGTCAGTAGGTATTTTTGCTCCTTTTAATGAGGCCTGTTTCTGAATATGTAGGGGGTTTATATTTGGATTGGTGTATTCTGCAGCTGGCTTTAAAGGGTAACTGCCTGCTAAACATGGGACGGTCAGCTGTGCAGGCACTGGAATCCAGTGCCGACGGAGTATCTTGCTCTATATTTGTCTGGGGGCACCTACTGTACAAGCATTGGAGCCTGTGTTGATTTTGTGCTGTCTGACAGAGGCGGGCAGATGCACCCACAGCATTTCTCGTATCCTTTTGGCTACTTGTATCTTTAACATAGAGCTTCTAAAGCTCAAATACACTGGGCCTCATTACACGGATGTCGGTAAGGATTTACCGGTACCGGTAAAAAAACGGTACCGGTAAATCCTTACCGCCTTACTAGGAGGTCCCTTTGCGGGTTGGGGGATTTAACGCCTGCTTTTACTGATTTACACACTGTACACCGCCTTTTACCCTGCACATTTGCAATCTTCCGTGCAAATGTCGACAATTTGGTGGCATGGTACTGGCTATGCTTTGGAGCAACATGAGCTCCTTTGTGTCTTTGAGGGCTGTGCGTTTCTCCTTTTAGAAAGGAGTTAAAACCCAGCTCCCACATAGAGTGTGAAAGATCGTGTTTGTGTATGTATGTGTATGCTTCTGTTGTAAAAACATATTTCTATGCAGTCATTGATAAAAATGTTAATTTGTCAGTGAATTTGCATTCATTTTCCTGGTTAAGATAAGTGTATTCATTACATTGCCTGTTATGTATGCGGTTAAAGCAATGAGGTCGCATTGTTCTAGCATTGAAATCTTCGCTTCTGGAGGAATAAAAACGAGTTGCAATCGAAGCGCTGTGCTTGGTACGGGGCAAACTGACCTGAAGTGATTTGTGTGACATATTGCAAAGCCAGAGTATAAATGTGCAATCTTAATTTGTTTTTCAATACTATTTAAATGCCAAGAAAGACTCAAAACGTCTGGGAACCGCTCTATGAGAATGCAAGAGGAACAAGTTTGGAACAGCCTCCCAAAAGCTCCTGTCAGCAAAAAAAATATTTTAATCAGTGCGAGATAGTGTTGGAGGGTCCTGAGAGCTTTCTCCAATGGCCCCATATATTTCGAAGTGTACTGGCCTGATTCACAAAGAAAGTCACAGCTCAAACGAAGTCTATTAAAAAGGAAAAAAACAATTATTTTACGGACATGCAAGAGTGGGGACCAGGCAACGCTGGATGTCTAGTTGATGGACATGAGAATACGGGATCTTATGAAAAATGTCACATTACGAGGCAAGACTGTGACCAAAAATGTGACATATTCTGCAACGAAATGATGGTATTGTGTGCATAATTTTTCCCTGGAAAGAACATCTTGGTAAGATTACTTTCTCGTTCCCTTTCGTTTCTCTACGCTTCTCTAAACATCTCCTTTATTCTCTCTTCCATTTTAGGCGTTTCCCTCACCACATCTTTCCCTGATTTTCCTTGCACCATTTAATCGAAACTACCTCATTGCAGGAAGTAAGCTGAAGCTGAAGTATTGCCCAAGAGTGGTGATAATTTCTTGTAGTCAAACTGTTTTATGATACTATTATCTGACGTGCTAGCTTACTCTATTGTGTCTGTCCTTAGTTCCACTGCCACTATATGCAAGTATTCCCATGTAAGAACATATTACTCTTTGCTTTGCCCACAATTTCAGTACAGAAATGTCATGCCACAGTGAGAAAAAAATCCTATATTAGCTGCAGCCATGCAGGCCAGTATGCCTATGTTAGAACATTCATGTTGGCTTTGCCCATAATACCAGAAAAAGTGCAACAGCACTGCTTGATAACAAGTGTGTACTAGCTGCACTAATGTAGTCTAGTATGCCCACATACACAAAATCATCATGTTTGCTTTGCCCATAAAGCTAGTAAAAATGCCATGCCACTGCAAGAAAAGTAAAATGTAAGAACACTCATTATGGTGGCTTTGCATAGAATGTCAGTAAAAATCTAATGCCACTGTCGGAAAAAATGTACAGAATGGCTGCAATGATGTAGGTCAATATGCCCATCTAAGAACACTCATTATGCTTGCTTTGCCTCTAATTCCACTAGAAAATGTGATGCCAAGTAGGCCAGTATGCCCACAAAGGAAAACTCATAATGTTGGCTTTGTCCATAATGCCTGTAAAAATTCTATGCCATTGTAAAAAAAACATGTAAATACATGCTACACCAATGTAGGCCAATATACACATGTAACAATACTCATCACGCTCTATTTAACCATAATAACAGAAAAGAAATCACACTCAACTCTAATAAAATAATGTGCATATTTGCTGCAACAATATAGGCCAGTATGCCCAGGTAAGAACACTCATTGCATTTGGGTCACCTACAATGCCAGTAAACAATTCCACGCCACTGTACAAAAATATATGTGCATAATGGCTATCCAAATATAGGCCAGTGTGCTGACGAAACAACACTTTGGGCCTCATTACGCGGTTTTACCAGGCGTTATGGATGGAACCCGTTAAGGGACTTCAGAGCTAATAACGGTACCGCAAATTGCGGTACTGTTATTAGCTCCATCCCCATTCCCATTGAACCCTATGGGTGCTCGAATGAGTATGGGGAATGGTTCCCGGAATGGGGACTTACCGGGTCCTCCAAGGTTGGAATGACCCGGTAAGTCCCTATTTCGGGAACCCGGAACCTCATGTTGGCTTTTCTCCTATGATGCTAGTAAGAAACTCAAGTCCATGCCATAAGTTGTTTACGTACAGGGCTTAAGTGTATACAATAGCTAAGTGAGCAAGCTTGCTTGCCACAAACAAATATGAAACCGAGTTACACATTTCCGTCCAGCTGTGGTTTAATATCATTTGTTAGGTTACTTACAATATATACAATATTTGCCATGATTATTGTTACATTTTCATATCTCTATATAGCACTTTGATATAGAAAATTATAGTCCTGTTCTGGGTGACTGAGAAAATGCTGTTTAAAGCTAATTTTGACATTGTTAGCCCATGGTAACATAACATGTTATGTCTAAGAATAATAATTTGTTTTAAAATAGCACTCACTTTACAAGGGATTTCTTTTTCTTGTACTAATAGGTGTTGCTATTAACAGCTTTTGTGGTAATTCCTGTATCAGGCTCAGAAAGATGGAAGGCTGTGAAGACATGGGGCCCTATTACGAGGCTTGTGCTGATGGAATGAAGGGGGCCGGTACGGGACCGGCCCCCTTCATTCCGTCAGGGCTGATTACAGGCTTCCCATCGCGGAACCCAAATCAGACGCCTGGTAAAATCAGGCGTGCCTTCCGGGTCCCGCGAGGGGAAGAAGAAGGTAACAACGGGACACTTATAATGTGCCATTGTTACCTCCCTCCCCATTCCCATTGAGCCCTATGGGGGCTCAAATGGGAATGGGGAATGGTTCCTGCAAGGAGGAATTACCGGGTCCTCCAATGTTGGAATGACCCGTTTATTCCTCATTGCAGGAACCCGGTAAATGAGCCCGGTTTGGTAGCAGCCATGGAGCTAATAGCTCCATGGCTACCGGCAAACTCGTAATGAGGGCCATGGACTCTATTGCTACCTGGAAGGGGAGCTCTCAGACCTCATGACTGAGAATTTAATTTGCTGAGCTAATAGACATTACAGTGGTAAAATGTATGCAGTTCATGTTGCTACACAGGTAACTTCTTTTAAGAAAGAAAGAAAGAAAGAAAGAAAGAAAGAAAGAAAGAAAGAAATAGAACAAAAGAAAGAATCATTCAAAGGGAGAGAGGGGCGGTAACAGTTTTCTTTCAGGTGGACCCACTGAACATGAATATGTTGAAAATGTGTCACCTGTCCCCAATGCTGCCATACGTGAATCTATTTTTCCTTAGTTTTTCTGATTATAGTGGATTATTTTATGCCCCCTGTTCCATATTGACTTTGTCAGCACTTGCATAATCCATGGACTCATTCACACTCATAGTAGGATCTGGAATTCAACTTGTTGTCCAGCCAGTGTTATTGTGCCAAAGACAGTAACTCACTGTGACATACTGGATTCTGCCTCGCAGGAGTACATGGTGAGTAGGGGTAAAATGGCTACCTCAGCCCTCAAACGCTTACAAACGAAAATACAACAAGTTCATAAAGGTAAAACGGGGATAGTCAAGAGATATAGCTCCTTTGCCTTTTGTGGTAATGTGGGCCGAGGGTAGGCTGTACTCTTTAGAGGGGTGTGAAGGTGAACCAGTAGTGACCCAACAACACAGCATCACAGTCCAAAATAAAGGAAATGTCCTATCAAGTTCCTATAAAAATATAAAAACTTTAATAAAACACACCATCTGCACATAGAACGAAAGAGATTACGGTACAAAAGCCCACCACAAAGGAAAGAACAGAGAAGGTGCAAGAAACTGGATGAAGTAGCACTCTCAACATAATTCCAGTGGTGGTAGGTAAGGTGCTATCATAAAAGGAAAATGAGTGAAAGCAGGAACATTCGTGATATAACAAGTCTTTAGGTCCCGAGTGGACGGTGGCGGCTGTTCAGTCTCACAGTTCCTGGACGAATGGGCTAACAAATCAGACCTGGATTCGGGCAATGGTCGTGCAAGTGGTGTTTGAGGGTGCATCGTTGTGCTATCAATGATGCAGCAGTTCTCTAGCTAGCTGATTAGAGCCATGGTTGCAACCCTGGTTAGAGTCAGTGAGAGACACTCCAGAGAGTTGGTTCAAGATCCGGCATTTAGCAGTCGTTGTCGTTATAGGCCTAGCGGGTGACATGCTTCGCTAGGACACGAAACTTTGTCAAGCTGGTTTAGATCAACATAATAGTTTGGCTGGTTGGAGTAATGCAGACACCAGCACCAGTGCCTTCCCTATTGTTCAGGACATAGAGAACACAGAGGGACCGGTTTGGTGCGGAAGGCCAGGGAGATTCTAAGGGTCTGTCTCATCCTCCTGGTGAAAGAACCTACTGATGCCATCTGCATTGGAGTTCTGTGCCCCTGGTTTGTGTTGGATGTCCATGTGCAATCCCAGGAGGGATATGGCCCAATTCAGCAACTTGGGTTTCTCTACCTGCATGGCCATAAGCCACCTCAGAGGTCTGTGGTCAGTGTAGGCAGTGAAGTGAGGCCCACAACGTAGTGCTTAAGATTTTATACCGCCCAAACTACCTCAAACTCCTCCTTCTCAATGGTAACCCAGTTGAGCTCTCACTTGGTCAAGTGCCTACTTAAGTACGCACAAGGGTGTTCTACCGATACAGAGTTCATGTGTGCTAACACTGCACTGATGCCAAATTCGCAAGCATCTGTCTTTATAACATAATCATTGTCAAAGTCTGGGATCTTCTGAACTGGGACCTGGCACAGGCTATCCTTTAAGCACTGGGCTCCAAGTGACTTTTTCGACTGTTTCTTCAAGGTTACATTATTCAGTGGAATGGCGAGTATCCCACAACACTTAATGAAAGTAGAGTAATAACCTGTGCGGCCCATGAAAACCCTCACTTGAGTCTGTGTGGTGGGGACGCCCCAGTCCATCACTGCCTGGACTTTCTTACCACTACCTACCTGGTGTAGTATGTAAGTTACAGTACCCTGAAATATCTGGCATTTGGACACCTTTATAGTCAAGAAAGCCATCCACATGGCTTGAAGCACCTGTTACAGGTGGGATAGATGGTCTTCCCAGGTATTGCTGAAGATGGAAATATTGTCTAGGTAGGCAACAATTAAATCCTCCAGGGCCATTAGTACCTGGTTTGCTGTCCTCGGTAAGGTAGCAGGTGCCCTCTTTAGCCCAAATGGCATATCAGTGAGCTGGTAATACCCTTCGGGTGGAGAATGCCAACTCCTCTTTTGAGGGATCGGTCAGACGAACCTGCCAATACCCTTACATCAAAGGTACTCATGAATTGGGCCACATCTAAACCATCAAATAGCTCATCTGCCTGAGGGATAGGCTGTGCATCGTTCTTTGTGACAGAGTTGACCCCCGGATAATCCACACAAATGTGTCACTCGGATTTACAGCTACTGGACCTTTTATTGGACCAGTGCCACTGGGCTATCCCAGGTGCTTCAGGTATGTCGATATTCCCCAAAGCCTCCTCCATGGAGATCTCCTCCTAGATGATATATTTGACTTTGTCCAACATCTGGTGAACCCTCCTCTTCACCAGCTTAGTAGCTCTGGTGTCTATGTCATGGATGCACTAATCAATCTACCCAGGACTCAGGGAGAAAAGATATACATACTGGTTCAGCAACTTCTGCGAATCTCACCTTTGCTATTCGGTGACGTCTGGGGAGAGTTGACCTCCTTTCAGAGATCTGTCAGAGGGCTCTGCATGTAACAAGTCAGGGAGGGGCTCCATCTCCTCCTCTATCTCATCATTTGTGACCAGAGCCATTACCAAGTTGTCCAAACAGTAATGGGTTTTAATCCAGTTGACACAAAACACATAATGCGTCTGCCTCAGGGTCTCTGTATCAATGAGTTAGTTAACATCAATGATCCTTTCCAGTGCCATCTAGGCCCAGTCCAATTCTCTTAGGCACTTGACTTGACAGGTTCCATGATCCAGACCAACTGTCCTGGTGTGTACTCCATCAAGATCACCTTCTGGTCATGCCAGTGCTTCATGAGGTCCTTCAGGCTTTGGGTGTTCTGTTCCTTTAAAAGAGCAAAGAAATATTGATGCTGAGTCCCACAAAGGAAATATAGCAATCACGTGCTAAAAATATTCACAGATCTTTTATTACTGTACAGTTTACAAAGCAAAACAGATAGCTATCTGGCTCCGAACACCTTGCGATGTGTACCAGCCGACAAGGAGAGGTGAGAGAGTGCTGGACATCTAAACGTTTGTGCCTTTTATACAATTCATGTAATATTGTACAGCCTCTTTTCATGTTAATAATTCCTGGTCTAGAGTTTGTGCCTAGTTCACATACAGATTATACAATATTATGCAAAGGATTACATAGGTTTGCATTTACATGAAGGCACAATGGTGATGTATGTTCTCAGATCCCGTGGTAATCCTTGTACTAAGTACCTTTACAATACAGTTTGACCAATGCATACTCTCGAGGTTTGTTCCTCATTGTCGCAATGTTTATACAAGGATGAGTCTTGTGAGCGCAGACAACACTTAAACAACAGCTCATATGAAGCACAAGGTCTCATTGCTCCGTCTAAACAGTTGGCTCTTGGACAGCTTAAACATTAAAAGAGATCAAAGGTCGGAAGGCTTGGTTGCAAGTTGAAAAGATAGTCCACCATTTTAGAATGAAGAACACACGAGTAGAAATCAAAATGGCAGATCAATCTTAAAATGGCAGTGAAGTTAACCCAAAAATCGGAACTTTGCAACGCGGTTTTCCGGTAGCGCCAGTAGGCGTAGGCCAATATAAATACTAAGGAGGCACTATATAATTACAGTTTAACAAACCCTCCTTTTTGCCTAAGCCAAGAGCCTTACTAAAAATATTTGCTTTACTCGTAACTCCACGTTTCAATGTCCGTACATCCTGAATCACATTCATCAGATATATCAATTGCCATTAGATCTTTGACAGTAATATCCTTCATTACAAAAACATTAGTCATCTTCTCAGGTGTGTGTATTTTCGGTCCTAATGTTCCTACTGTTTGCGCACAACATCCCCCTAACATCGAACATATGACAGGAAGGCATTGTATGAAACAACAACAGAACAACAGACTACCAAGGATAACCATTAAGACTGAAAGAATTTCCATCCCCAAGACCGTAAAAAGTCCCACAACCAAGTACTAAGATCCCAGTTTCTCTCAGGAACATGCACTTCTGTACTTAGGACATGCAGATTTTGTATTGCCTGTGGTCAGGGAGGAATCAGGTACGAAAACGCAACAAGCAGATCCCACCAATATACATACTCCAGCCAGGATGACGTCTAATGCCATCCGGTTCTGTAGAGCCACTAATCTAATTGCTTTCTGTTCTAGCATTATGTTGTAGAGTATATCAGTGGTCCGGTTGATGGTTCTCTCCAATACTCTTGCTAGTCTCCTAATATCCTCAGAATTCATGATCTGACCCCAAAATGGCACAAAGGATTTTGCTACATCACCCATGACTTGTGAAGGAGTATCACCGTTCTCCTCCCGCCTTGGACGAGCCCTAGAGGCCTCAATGGTGCTAGCTACATATACCCCTGGTAGCAAGATACCCAAATAACAAGTACCCTGCCAAACCCTAGGTAGCCACGGATAAGCTTCATTGCCGCAAATGAAATAAACAGGATCACCTAGGTACAAAGGTCTGTCCTCACTAGCCACATTCGCAACATTAGTACAACCGTCAAAAGTACCCCTTGACTGAGAACCATTCCTTTGTATGCAGAAGGAAACAGAGTTGGGGCTGTGATTGATAGTATAGGAAGGAGGCGTAACATCTCATTTAAATGAGTCCCGACAAAGTTCCCTGAGATGCTAACATTACAACGACCAAAGAATAACGCCCTTAGAGAGGCATAGCATGCAGTAGTTAGAGGCAAAGGATGAATATACCAGTCCAACCCTTTTTACCCGTGTTGTGGGAAATGTGAACAGATCCAGCAATTAGTTCTATTCAAGAGTGCATGATTTGCATTCATTATTAATAACAGAAGTGTATTATTGTGATAATGTGCTAACTCTGTCTGTGTTGGGAATCCCTAGGAGATAGAGTGCGCAGATGCATGAAAGGTGTAGACATAGTGGGAACACTCTCAGTAGGTAAAAATGTTTCAAGTGGGAGCACCCCTTTCAATGTAAAATAAACCAAGAACAATTACTACTGTTAGACAGGTTAACATAATTACAAGGAAACAATACGTCCTCAAGGACCATCTATTTTTCTGTCCAATGTCTTTATTAGCCACATATTCGATCGGTTGCTCCATACGTGTAGAGATAGTGACAGGCATTGTTCCTCGAATCTCTTTCCCAAAAGGTTCCTGCGAAAAACACTGTAGTTCGTTTGCTGGTGATCTCCTGATCACGTGATCTTGATTGAAGATAGCTTTTTGCCAGTCCCGGCCACTTACTTATGTTTCAGCACAAAAGTGGCATGGGACAAGCTCAACAGTCATTTCCTGTGGGCACAGCCGTGCTGTGCTGTAAGTATAGTACCGTGGACGCAGATCGTATCTTAAGACTCCATGTACTGCGTGATCTGCAAACAGTGTGTTGTTGCTTCCTGATGGAAGTGGTTAAACAGAGGCAAGGTCTTTTAAAGGTGTAGATAGAACGGAAGAAGAATTCAGAGACAAAGCAGCAGTCTCCCCAGGCCCCTCGGGATCAGGAAGGGTCTCCGAAATACCCTTGGTGTTGTTCAAGACCGATTGGTCATCAGAAACAGAGCAAGTAGTTTTCTTCTTTTCTTCTCCGTTGTGTGGAAAAGGGAAAAGTATCCTCTTGATGTGTGTTGCGTGTATCCAGTTTCGTTTTCCAGCTACTCGTACAGCAGTCTGTGTGGCCAATAGGACCTGGAATGGTCCTCTCCAGTGCGGTGCGAGGCTGGATGCTCTCTCAAATGAATTTGTGAGCACCCAGTCACTGGGTCAAATTCTGTGACCTGGCCCCACGTATTTAACTGGGAAGGCTTCTCGAACCTGTAGATAAATCAAATGCAAGTTTTGAGTTAACTGATCACAGTATTCAGAAAGAAGCAAATGCTCTACATCCTTTAATTGTTTTGGCTAGGGCAGGCTACAAATTTTAGCTGGCCTCCCCATAATGATCTCATAGGGGGGGAGTCCAGTTCTAGTCTATGGGGTTGTCTACATGGACAGTAGTGCTATAGGTAAAGCGTTCAGTCATTTCAAATTACTGCTAGCACAGACCTTAGCAATTGTATTCTTCAAGATACCATTGTGGCATTCTACAAGTCAAGCACTTTGAGCGTATCTAGCCGAATGGAACCGTTTATCGATCTGTAATTCTGTCCATACTTGCAGAATAACAGCAGCGATAAAATGTGGACCATTATCCGACCAGATGACCCTCGGGTAACAAAACCTAGGAAAATATTCTTAAACATGGTTTTCACCTTTGTCATTGCTGTAGCATCTTTCACAGGGAAGGCTTCAACGCAATTGCTAAAGGCACAAATGTCTACCAAGACATATTCGTAGTTGTTACAGTGCTCCATCTCGATGAAGTCGAAATGAATTACTTCAAAAGGCACAGATGGGGGACCAAAACTACCCCTCGGTGTCGTCGTACCCTTCCCTGCATTATGCTGTAAACAAACCATACAATTCTGGACAGAACGCTCGGCAGTTTTTAGAGATGTTAACATTCACCCAGACAGATTCTAACATTTTGCAGAGTTTCTAGCACATATATGAGTGGGACCATGGGCCATTGTGATCGTGGCGGTGACATATGCATCGGGTAACATCCATCTTCCTTCTGAAGTATCTATCCAACACCCTTCCTCATCCAACTTCGCCAAACCCTTAGCCCAATGTTTAAGTTCTTCTAGAGTGGCATCAGCTTGAATATTCTTTATCGAGTCAATCCCTTCATCTACAGTATAAGTGTTTGTGGCTTCCTTTGTAACATACATTTCTGAGTGAAGTCAGTAGTCGTCTGTTTAGCTATCCTGTCAGCAAAAGCGTTCCCTTTCCCTACATCATCTACTACTTTCTCATGTGCTGTGCACTTCATGATTGCTTGTTGAGTAGGAAGCGCTAGTGCTGAGAGTAGCTGAACTATCAAGGTGCCATGTTGGATTTTCATTCCATGTGAGGTCAAGAAACCTTGTTCTGCCAATAGTCTACCGAAGTTGTGAACCACCCCAAAGGCTGTCAGTAAATATATTCACTCTAAGCCTTTCAAAAAGTTCACAAGCTCGAGTCAGTGCAATAATCTCTGCAGCCTAGAGTTATGCGAAATTCTCTTGGTATCCATGATCGTACTTAGTGTATGCTTAGAGATGGCATAAGCAGCAGTGGATGTACCATCCAGAAGTTTGAAGCAGGAGCCATCGCAAAACAGCTCCCCTTGTGGATCATTCAGACGTATACCTTTCAAATCAATCCTTCCTTTAGTTTCTTGCTCTGTGGTGTAAAGGTAGTCATGTGACATTTTGTCACTGCAAGCAATATCTTGCGGAAGAGGTAACAATTCAGCCAGTTTCAATACACAACATCTTTTAATTTGAATATCCGGTGCAAATAGGATCAGTTCATATCTTGTCAATCGTGTGTTGCGTTTGTGTTCTATTTAATAGAACGTCTACAGAGTGAGGTACCAACACGGTTAAAGTATGGCTTAGGACCATACCCTCGCTCTGCTTTACAGATGCAGCAGCTGCAGAGACAGCTCTCAAACATCTCAGCAAAGCACATGCAACAGGATCAAGTGTGGAGGAGAAATAACCACACAGACTATTCTTCCCCCCATGTTCCTGCGTTAACACAGCCAAAGCACATCCATCACATTCATGAACATACGACTCGAAGGCCTTATCATAATTTGGTGTGCCCAAAACTGGTGCTGTACACAGTGTAGTCTTGAGAAGATGTTATGCTTGATCTAAAATGGCGCTGATGCGCAATGCATTCTGGGAGCGCTCGGAGCCATGATGGATATTTACTTCATGCCGCAGTGAAAAGCGGCACACATTTTGCTGAGTGTTAGATTCACAGTGCTGAGAAAAACATGCTTTCCAAACCTGGTATGCGGTCAAGGACATTTCTGCTGGGAAAGCTAACTCTGTTATGGTTTGCTACTGTTCTCCGTGGAGCGTGTTTTTAGAGAAGGGAGACACTGCGCTTCTTGGGGGGAGCTCTCGATTGACCCAGCTGGCAACCGACAGCTGTTCCTCAACTGCGCAAGTGCAATTTCCAGAAGGTTTCGAGAATTGACTCCCCTTTGTGGAGTGTGTATATATGCGGAAGCCCAGAGGTGGTCAGGTGAGACTTCAGCCGGAGAAGGACGCTTACGTCCGGCACTCCTGTGAGCTGTGGTGCTCTGATATGATATGATATGATATGGTATTTGTAACGCGCCTATACACAGGTGTTTCAAGGCGCGACGAGGCAGGGAGGGGAGGAACAAGGGGAGACAGACAACGATCCTACTAGGCCAGGTGTCATTCAGATCACGCAAGTGCAGGGGTGGGGGAGGGGGAAAAGTGCAAGGGGAAGGGGAGGGGGGAAGTGCAGTACAAGGTAAGTGGCGTAAAGTAATAAATAAATAGGGCCAGCTGGTGGCAAGTGCAAGATAAGTGCAGAACAAGTGCTGGGGAAGGGGGGGGGGCTGTAGGGATACAGAGACAGTCCCGCAGTGCAGAGGGGTTCCAGGGCATCAGTGCAAGTGGAGAGTGGCTGGGCCCAGGACCGAGGCCGTTTAGAGTTGTCCAGTTGCAGGATCAGTGCAGTTTCAGTGAAGAATTAATTAGCTGTTCAGCAGGGGAGAGGGAGAGAGAAAGCAGAAGCAAAGAGGAAGGTTTTGAGGTGCTTCCGGAACCAGAGATGGTTCTCCTCAAGTTTCAGGGAGGCAGGAAGGCTGATCCAGAGGGAGGCCCCTGCCGCGGAGAGAGATCTACCCCCAGCTCGTTGCTTCGAGAAGCGGATAACCCTGAGGGAGTTGGAGGCGGATGAGCGAAGGGCTCGGGAAGGAAGATATTTGGGAAGAGAGAGTTGAAGGTATTTAGGACCCAGGCCCCAGAAGGCCTTGTGGACAATGCAGAGGGTTTTGAACTTTATCCTCGCAGCCACTGGGAGCCAGTGTAGAGATTTCAGTCCTGGAGAGATACGGTCCCTGGGCTTGAGGCCAAGGACAAGTCTCGCAGTTCTGTTCAGGATGAGTTGCAGAGGGCGGAGAGTGGAGGCAGGCAGATTAAGATAGAGGCTGTTACAGTAGTCCAGCTTCGAGAGAACCAGGGCTCGGGAGACAGTGAGCTTCTGGGGGAAGGAGAGGAAGGGAAGAATACCTCTGAGGAGGTGCAGCTGGTAGTGTGACCTCTTGGCGACGTCAGAAATATGAGGAGAGAAGGAGAGTGTGGAGACGAAGATGACCCCAAGGTTTTTTGCCCTGCAGGTAGGAGCAGGGAGGGGGCCAAGGGAGGCAGGCCAGAGAGCTGCAGGGAAGGAGGGAGTGGGAGTACCGATGAGTAGAATCTCAGTCTTACTGGCATTAAGGCAGAGGTCATTGGCGGCACACCATTCTTGGATAGCAGACAGACAGTCAGAGATGAGGGAAGGAGAGGGGGAGGCTGAGGGTAGCCTGAAAATGAGCTGGGTATCGTCCGCATAGCACTGGAAATTAGGGCAGAGAGCGGCAATGCGGTGGGCAAAGAGTGCCAGATACTGGTTGAACAGCCAGGGAGAGAGATTAGATCCCTGGGGGACACCACAGGTGGAGAAAAAGATGTCGGAGAGGAAGGACCCCAGTTGGACCTGGGAGGGTCGATTTGAAAGGAAAGAGGTCAGCCATGCCAGAGCCTGACCAGTGATACCCAGGTTTTCCCGGAGACGGTTGAGCAGTATGGCATGGTTGACAGTGTCAAAGGCAGAGAAGAGATCGAGCAGAATGAGAACACACAGAGTTTTGGAATCGAGGTTCAAGAGCAGGTCTTCATGGATGTTCAGGAGAGCAGTTTCCGTGCTTCTGGCAGCTCTGAAGCCAGATTGATGGTCATGAAGACTACCAACAGATTCAGCATGGAGGTTAAGCTGGGAGATGGCCAGTTTCTCCAGGAGCTTGTCCAGGAAGGGAGTGATGGAGATAGGGCGATAGTTAGCCGGGCAGGAGGGGTCGGAAGAGGGTTTCTTGAGAAGAGGGTGCACAAGGGAGTGCTTGAGGGGGGAAGGGAAGACTCCAGAGGCGAAGGAGTGGTTGCAAAAGTCAGCCAGGGCAGGAGCCAGGGAGTCGATGTGGTCCTTGATAGTTTTGGAGGAACAGGGGTGAACCTGTTTAGACGAGACTTTCATTGATCGGACTTGTCTGGAAACCTCGTCAGCAGAGAAAGGTGGAAAGGCAGAGAAAGAGGGAGGAGGGGTGACCGCAGAAGGGCCAGAGGAAGGGCCAGGTAGGGAGGGAGGGAGGTGAAAGGAGGAGAGCGAGGACAGGATGTCCTGAGTTTTAGAGATGAAGTGAGAGGCCAGTGCAGTGCAGAGGGCCTGGGAGGGGACAGGAGAGGTAAAGACTGCAACAGGGTTGGCCAGCTCCTTGCAGATTTTAAAGAGTTCGGCGGAGTTGTTTGATGCCGCAGAGATGCGGGCTTGGATAAGGGCTCTCTTCTTGGTGAGAACGGAGAGCCGGTACTGCCTTTGGAGCAGGCGGCAGGCCAGTTTGTCAGAGGATGAACATGAAGCACGCCATTTTCTCTCTGCAACCCTGCACTTGCGTTTTAGGGTGACGAGATCCGAGTCATACCAGGAGTTACATTTGGCTTTGGGCTTCAGGCGGATTCTCATGACGGGGGCAAGGATATCAAGAGTAACAGATATAGCAGAGTGGAGCATGGAGAGGGCTGTGTCAGGGTGGGAGTCAGCCGAAGGGGCAGGGGGGGGGGCGAGAAGGTAGCAGCGAAAGCCTCAACTGACACACGCTTCATGGGTCGGATGACCGAGAAGGTGGGTGGCAGTGAAGAGGGTTGCTTTGCCTGTGGGGTAGGGAGGGTGAGGTGGGAGGATAGGAGAAAGTGATCACTCCAGGAGAGAGGAGTGGAGCGAGGGATGGAGATGGGAAGGTCAGAGGAGATCAGAGCATCAAGAGTGTGCCCAGCAGAGTGAGTAGGCCCGGATGGGGGAATAGAGAGTGAGAGAGAGTCGCAGAGGTCACGAAAGAGACCAGTGGGGGGACTGGAGGCATCAAGGTGGATGTTAAAGTCACCAAGAAAGAGGAGTTGAGTGGTTGAGGACAGGAGTGAGGAGGAGAGGTCAGCCCACTCAGAGAGGAAGGAGGAAATTTGACCAGGTGGCCGATAGATAGTAGCCACGGTAAGGGAATGGCTAGGAGAGAGAGAGAGTCGGCAGACAAGACATTCAAAAGAGGAGTAGGTCTGCGTAGGAGTGACAGTGGCAGGAATCCACTCAGGGAAGAAAAGGGCAACACCACCCCCTGCACGGTTAGGCCTGGGCATGGAGAGGATCTTGTAACCGTCAGGTAGGAGTGTGTCAAAGCTGGTGGCAGAGCTGGCTGTGAAGATAATCAGGCCTGGCTGTTCCCGGGGTCTTCCAGCCGCTTCTGGACGAGATGAGGAATCCTGTTACGCTCACAATGATGTATTTCCTTTTGACTTCTTTACTTCTTCTGTGATCTATGTCCATATTATTTTTGTGAGTTATTTCTATGTACTTTTAAGATTTGAATAAATAGCCGTATAAGAGCTGATTATCTTCTAAGAGTGCGTGGCAGTGAGTTATTGTGTCTGTCTATGTTCAAAGTATTTGCTCTATAATTGCATTGATGATTTATGGTTGTTCCGTGCACTTTTGGGGAGAACAATACATTTTTGGCGTCACAAAGAGGATGCTTGTGATGAGTTATTCCGAGTATTCAAGAATCTGTTAAAACGTAGATAGGATTTGGTTGTCGTGTAAGTGAAGTTTTTGAATAGTGAAGTTTTTTTTTAATCTCTTTTTGTAAGTGTGTGAGTGCCTGTGGGAGTGATTGCAGTGTGGAGAAGAAAATATATAGATTCAACGAGGTTTTGTTTTGTTTGCGATAATGAGTAGTTTGTTCAGGAAGAAGAACGTAACCGCTGGCGGTGACTGTTCTGATGTTGTTATTCCAGGCTGGACTAAGAGTCCATATGATAAGTTGGCTCAGGCGTGGGCATGTGGTGCCGGTTCAAGGGAAACTTGGGATCAAGGATTGGGAGATGCCGATCCGGCTGATGTAATGGCAGGCTTGCAACAAGTTCCAGTAGAACGTGGCAAAGAATGTGCAGCAGTAGGTAGGCGAGTTTGGGTTCTTTTGCATGCTTATAGGAAAATACATTAAATGAAGGTGGAAATGAAAAATGAGGTCTTGCGATTAAAGAGAGAGCTAGCTGCAGAATGGCAGACTGCGTTAATGCAGCAGATTCATATGAAACTGTTTAAAGATAAGGCCGACACATATCAGGCGGTGGCCGAGAGGGCAGCAGTCAGAGTAGCCCGGTATAAGTATAGGAAACGACGGGGAGGGGTCAACAAAAGAAAGGTGGCAACTGTAATCGCTACCGCTGGCGTAGACTGGGATCCGGAAAAGTGGGATGGTGATATTTTTGATTCGACTAGAAAGTAGTTCTGCAGATGAGTCTGACCCCAAACCAGAGGCGAAACAGAAAACAGTGGCGGCTAAGCCCGTTAGAAGACGGCGAGCCGGACCCCACCCGCAGAATCCTGCGGGTGGAATGGTGGATTTAACCACGTTGGAGGATTACACACAACAGGAGGTTGGGAAAATTATTACCCGGTTGAGGCAAAAATCAGGGGAAGCTTTATTGACATGGATGGTGAGATTGCTAGATGGGGGTGCTGCAGGGTTGTTGGTAGATTCTACGGATTCACCGCGTTTTTTACCCCTGTCAATTGACACCAATGTACAGGAGGTCTTAAGAGCAGGACCGCCCCCTGACGCAATGGTCAAGATACGCAGGTGTCTTTGTTGCACCTAGTAGCCCAAGCATGTAACCGTAAATACCCTATTACCACAGATTGGCCCAGTGAAGAAACGAAGTGGTATACATTGAGAGAAGCAATTCAAAAAGTCAGAGAGCATGCTATGAAAGAGGCGATTCACATAGATGCTCCTGATCACATGGGAGCCGTGCCGCTCTCAGTTTCAACTCGAAACATGGTGATTAGAACTGCGCCACCCGCATACAAAACTGTAATTTTGACTTTGCTCGTAGGTATGACGGACAAGGCTACTAATGAGGTATCAGATGCCATTCGGCAACTTGCAGATTTGGGAGAGTGGGATAAGAGCGATAACAAGCCACGAGAGAGAGAGGGGCGTAGTGAGAGAAGAACTGAAGGCAGGCGGCAAGATAGCAGAGACTCCTGAGTGTCCTGAAAAGACATGTTTTTGGCTTTGTTAAAAGATGGTGTGCCACACTAGGAAATTGATGGCATTGAAACCAGAGTAATGTATGAATTATACAAAAAACGAGGACTTGCAGCCAAAGAGCGCTATAAACCGGTTAAGAAACAAGTAGTCACCACGCCACAGGGGGACACCTCACCTTCTGCTCCCCCTGCGGAAGAACAAGACGAAGGGTCTATGGGGACATTTTACCCATACCAGCCAACATACGCTGATTTGAAAAAGGTGGTGAGTGCGATGCTAGAGGCGGAGTCGAGTCACACTCATTCAAAGTTTGACTAGGGCTTCGGCCAAGCTCCGGCAGCGTCTGGCAGCATAAAAGTTGATAGGCGGCCTCATGTTGATGATAAGATTTTTTGGGGGACAGGAAATACACAAGGGGTGCGAGCATTGATAGTCACCGGGGCGGAGGCCTCTTTGATTCATGGTAATCCAACACGATTTAAAGGCAAACAGTTTACTATTACAGGTTTAGGGGGAAACGAGACCCCCGCAGTACAAACAAGAGTGGAGATGAAAATAGGCAATTTAAAGAGGCTGAAGTACCAAGTGTTGATTGTCCCGATACCTGAATATATAATTGGCTTTGACATTTTGGAAGGGCTAACCTTGGGACTTGGCTGTAAAACTTACCAGTTTGAGGTGAGTGCATTAATCTGTACACCCATTACCGTAGGCAAATTGAAGATGCCCCCAGTGCAAGTGGCAGTGGCAACCAAGCGGGTAGCCATGAAACAATACCACATTCCTTGGCGGGCACAAGGAAATTTCAGACACCATTAAAGAGCATGTGGATGCGGGTGTATTACGCCCTATTACCACCTCATGGAGCAATCCTCTCTGGCCTATTAAAAAGGGAGATGGGTCGTGGAGGATGGCGGTGGATTACAAGGAGTTGAATAAACACACTCCTCCCTTAGTGCCCGCAGTCCCAGACGCTATTACCTTGATTTAAAATGCCCAAAAAATTTGAGGGGACTTGGTATGGAGTGATCGATTTAGCTAATGCATTTTTCTCTGTGCCAATTGCTGACGAGTGTCAAGAACAGTTTGCATTTTCGTGGGTTGGACGTCAGTACACTTTCACGAGACTACCTATGGGGTACATTCACAGCCCTACTATCTGTCACCGGCTGGTGGCAGAGCACTTAGACAAGATACCGTGTAAACCTGACATACAAATCTCTCATTACATTGATGATATTTTGATAGAGGGCAAGGATGAGCACAGTGTGCAAAGTCAGCTAGATGTCCTTATGGAAGGACTGAAAAAGGAAGGGTGGGAGATTAATCCAAGTAAAATTCAAGGTCCAGCTGAAACAGTGATATTCCTAGGGATTCAGTGGCATCATGGGCACCGAGAAATGGTGCCAAAAGCTCGACAGAAAATACTTGAATTCACCACTCCAATGAACAAAAAGCAAGTTCAGCAGTTTATAAGACTGTTTGGGTTTTGGAGACAGCACATTCCTCATTTAGGGCTGATATTGGCCCCCCTCTACAAGGTGACACAAAAGAAATATGAGTTTCAGTGGGGGGAAGAGCAGCAGAAAGCCTTTGAGATGGCAAAAGACACTGTGCAGCAGGTGCTTGATTTATGGCCCTTGAAGGAAGGCGAAGTGGAATTAAATGTGTCTGTACAAGACAATTATGCTAACTGGAGTGTGTGGCAGAAACAAGACAGGAAACGTGTGCCATTAGGGTTTTGGAGTCGTAAGTTGCCCGACGCTGGTAACTCATATACTCGGTTTGAGAAGCAATTGCTGGCATGTTATTGGGCTCTTGTTGATACCGAGCAGATGACGGTGGGCCATGATGTATTCATGAGACCCGAAATACCAATCATGCAGTGGGTAGTGAGCTCTCCTAAAATGCATCGAATAGGACATGCTCAAGAAGCCAGCATAATTAAGTGGAAATGGTATATTCAAGACAGAGCCAAATCAGGAAAGGGTGGAGTGGCAAAATTACATGAGCAAGTAGCCAACATACTGCCCTCAGATTACATACCATCGGAAGTGCCTGAAAAACCTGAGTCTCCCGTGAAATGGGGAGTACCTTACAGCGATTTGACCGTGGAACAAACAGAGCATGCTTGGTTCACGGATGGTTCAGCCCGATATGTGGGAACTGAGCGGTACTGGAAAGCAGTGTCGTACAATCCCAAAACAAAAAAGATGTTGACAACGACAGGGAAATGGAAGAGCAGTCAGTTCGCAGAACTTTATGCAGTTTACCAAGCATTGAAACAAGAGACCCCTGGTCAATGTTATGTGTGCACAGATTCATGGTCAGTGGCGAATGGATTGGCAGTGTGGTTGCCAACTTGGAAAAAGAATGGATGGAAGATTCATTTAAAAGAGTTGTGGGGAAAGGAACTGTGGCAAGATATTGTAGAAATGTTGTTACGAAGTGAAGTTACTGTATATCATGTGGACGTGCATTGTGCCACAGATTCACTAGAACGTTGGTTTAATTCTGTTGCAGACGAACACACCAAGATTTCATAATTGGATGCAGAGGCTCAGGAAGACGATTTGGAGGGTTTGGCCAAATGGGCCCATCAGAAATGTGGGCACCTTGGAGAAAAGGCTACTATCAGGTGGGCACAAACTCGAGGCATCAGTCTTCCTTTAGAAGTAGTGAAAACCATAATTTTGCAATATCCTGTGTGCCAACACCAATTACATAGACCTATACCTCAAATTGTTCGAGGCACATTGAGAGGAGGAAAATTACCAGGTCAAATTTGGCAGATTGATTATATCAGTCCCATGCCAATCAGCAGAGATTGTCAGTATGCATGGACTATTGTGGATACATACTCGTGATATTTGATGGTTTTGCCGTGCAAACGTGCAACCCAATTGAACACCATCAGGTTGTTAGATCAGATCATATTACATTATGGAGTGCCTTTGCAGATTCAAACTGACAATGGGTCACATTTCAAAGGCAAACTAATCCAGGAGTTTTGTCAGGAAAAGGGCATTGAGTGGCTGTATCACGTGCCCTACCATTCAGCTGCTGCAGGGTCATTGAACGAATGAATGGGTTATTAAAAGAACAGTTACGCAAATCTGGAGACGGCAGTTTGGCAGGCCGGCGTGATTGTGTGTTTGATGCGGTGCAAGAGTTAAACAATAGGCCTGTGTATGAACATGAAACTCCTTTGATGCGATTAATGACTCCTACTTTACAGGTTCAATCCAATTCAGTCAGAGAAACACTATTGTACTGGGAAATTACTCCAGGTTCTTTAGCTCCCTATCGAGCAACTCCAGAGTCAGCAGGGGTAGACTTGCTTTCCCATGAAGAAATCAGATTAGATCCAAGAGGAATAGTAGTAATTGAAACAGGGATTGGAGTACAGATTCCCCCACAGCATATGGGATGGATTGCCCCTAGATCTGGACTAGCATTGAAGGGAGTTCAAGTGTTGGGAGGGGTAATTGATGCTGATTACCATGGCGAGATTAAAGTCATCCTAATGAATAGTGGGGATCAATTGTTATCAATACACAAGGGTGATCGAGTGGCCCAATTGATAGTCATTCCCATTAAGTTGTCCATGATTAAGAAGGGGGAGCCTCCTACAGTGTTAACTACCCGTGGGGATCGTGGTTTTGGCTCTTCAGACAGTATGGTACCGGGTGCAAAGGTGTGGGTGGAAAAGCCAAGTGGCCCACCAGTGCCCGCAGATGTCATTGCATCAGGCAAAGATCAAGTAGTTTTAGTTATGGAGCCTGGTAGAAAGAAATGGCAATATGCACCCGCAGACAAATGTTACCTGAGCGAGTGATGTGCAACACTGATATCTCTTTTTTGGGTTTGCTTTGTAGATCCTGGGTCTGGTTGGTGTAACTGTGGCACTAAATGGACGCCATTTCGGCGAGTTAAACAGTCTGCTGCTACCAACAAAAAATGTCACATCTGTGCCAGTGATCAAGGGGATACTGATAGTGATGAATAATGTTGTCCCCAAGCAGCCTTATGCCAGTGCCGAAAAGCCAGCCAGACCGAAGACATGGATTTGTGAAATGTGACAAACACATCAGGAGCAAATGAAAACAACCTTGATGCCAGTCGTGCAAGATACGTTCATAGGAAGGCGGAAACACTCTCCTATGATTACACAAGAGGAGAATATGTGGATATATCTGGCACAGCAAGTACTGAACATATCACACTTTTGTCTTACTGATGTGCCCAATGCTGAAGCTTTATTGACTACGTGTTTAGTAGCGGTGCCAACGCCTGTTCCGTTTTTAAAGCATATCTTCAGCGTCACAACCAATGATTCTTTAGTTCAAGACTCAGGCATTAGACAATCTTTTTCAGTTTATGAGTACTGTCGGTTCTGCCAAGAGAATTACAGTAAATGGAGAAATTTGACAGGTATTATTACTTACAATATAACTCAAGGTGATGTATGTTACATTATGACTTTCAATGCACAAGAAATTGGCAAATGCCGACAAATAGAGTTTACCAATCAGCACAATCATACGATGTTCAAGAGGCGACTATGTTCGCGAATGTCACGCAAATGCACCCGTGTAAATAACATTATGTCCTGCAATCATACAGTGATAACTGCTAGTCATTTGAATCATGTGAAACTTCCAACAGGATAGCTCTTTTCATGTGGCAACATTACATATACTTATATTCCAGCTAACATTTCTGGAGGTCCATGTGCTTTAACCCGATTAGGACTAATGATGTTTCCTTTACACCCAACGATAATTCGAGGTAAAAGGTCAACTTTTGAATCTGTAGGGCTATCTCCTGACTGTGATTCACATGTACATTTGTTATCAGAAGCTGAGGTTCTAGCATTAACCCTTTCATTAGTGGGAGTTTGGGGTTTAGCTGCTGGAGGTTACAAATCTTTGATGAAATTAGCATGTTTAGTAGTTAAAAGTCTTAATCATACTTTGCAAGCTTTAGAAGAATTACTTCTTGATAGTCAATTTATTAGAAAAGCAACTTTGCAGAACAGAGCTGCTGTTGATTACCTATTGCTAAAACATAATTTAGAGTGTAATGCATTTGAAGGTATGTGTTGTTTCAATTTAAGTGACCACTCACGATCTATTGAAAGTCATATTCGAGGTTTGAGGGATCTCATTTCTCAAGTGTCTCAAGATCGTAATAGAAATTGGTGGGATTGGTTATTTTCATGGATACCTGATATTGGGGGTACACTACGTTACATTTTTGCTTGCATTTTTATTATATTCTCTATTATAATTGCTTGTTGTTGTTGCATTCAATGTATTCCCAATTTAGTCTTAACATTTCGTAGGTTTCGGAGACCGGTTCCTGTGCCAACAGGTTATGGAAGGTAAATATCCAAGGGTGGAATTGTTATGCTTGATCTAAAATGGCGCTGGTGCGCAATGCATTCTGGGAGTGCTCAGAGCCATGATGGATATTTACTTCATGCCGCAGTGAAAAGCGGCACACATTTTGCTGAGTGTTAGATTCACAGTGCTGAGAAAAACATGCTTTCCAAACCTGGTATGCGGTCAAGGACATTTCTGCTGGGAAAGCTAACTCTGTTATGGTTTGCTACTGTTCTCCGTGGAGTGTGTTTTTAGAGAAGGGAGGCACTGCGCTTCTTGGGGGGAGATCTCGATTGACCCAGCTGGCAACCGACGGCTGTTCCTCAACTGCGCAAGTGCAATTTCCAGGCGGTTCGAGAATTGACTTCCCTTTGTGGAGTGTGTATATATGCGGAAGCCCGGAGGTGGTCAGGTGAGACTTCAGCCGGAGAAGGACACTTACGTCCGGCACTCCTATGAGCTGTGGTGCTCTCGGCCTGGCTGTTTCTGGGGTCTTCCAGTCGCTTCTGGATGAGATGAGGAATCCTGTTATGCTCACGGTGATGTATTTCCTTTTGACTTCTTTACTTCTTCTGTGATCTATGTCCATATTATTTTTGTGAGTTATTTCTATGTACTTTTAAGATTTTAATAAATAGCCGTATAAGAGCTGATTATCTTCTAAGAGTGCGTGGCTGTGAGTTATTGTGTCTGTCTACGTTCAAAGTATTTGCTCTATAATTGCATTGATGATTTATGGTTGTTCCATGCACTTTTGGGGAGAGCAATACAGCAGATCAAAAGCTTTCTGGTGTTCCAAGTTCCACAGTAATGGCAAAGAAATACCCTTCTTTGTCAATGCCAACATTGGTTTGATCATTAGTGAGAAATTAGGGATCCGCTGTCTACAGTAATAAGCCATTCCTATCAAAGCTCTGACTTCCTTCTGTGTATTTGGGACAGACATGCTAGACAGGCTCTTAATTCGTTCAGGTCTCAATCTTCTTCCCTCCTTTGACAGGAGATAGCCTAAATAGGCGACCTCCTGTCGACAATACTGAAACTTTTTCAATGAAGCTTTATACCCATGCTTTGCTAGATGAATAAGTAATAATACAGTGCCTTCCTTGCAAGCACTTTCTGAGTTTGCAGCTAAGAGAAGGTTGTCGACTTACTTTAGCAATGTACAAGTAGAAGTCAACTCAAGTGTATTGAGCTGCTCTTTCAAAGCCCTACTATAAATGCTTGGACTCTCTGTGTACCCTTGGGTCGCACGTGTAAATGTAAACGAGCTTCCCCTAGGGTGAACGAGAACAAATATCTACTATCCACGTGTATGGGAATGCTAAAGAAGGCATTCTTAAGATCCACCACACTGAAATGAGTAGCAGAAGCTGGAATCATTGTTAGCATTGTCGTTACATCAGGCACAATTGGAAATCGTGGAGCAACAATTTTATTGATAGCGCGCAAATCGATAATGAAATGGAAGGGAATTGCATTATCCTCTTTCTTATACACTGGTAAAATTGGGCTATTGCACAAACTTCCTACAATTTCTTCAATTACTCCACGATGTATAAAGTCGGAAACTTTACATTTCAAAGCTTGCTCACCATCAACTGAAATCTTATATTTTGGAATCCGTGGCAACTTAACTCCTGGTTTCAAAACAATTTTAACAGGCTCAATTTGCAAATTACCAACATCATTGTTGTCAATCGCCCATAAACACGCTGGAACTTCACTAAATTCTGGCAGCAAAGGTCTAGTCAAAAACTGTGAGTCAGAAGATTGCTGAGTTGAAATCTTCAAACGCACTCCATCCGAACAACAATGAATTACCATATTTAATTCTTTCAACAGATTCAACCCCAACAAATTCTCTCCAGAGTTTGTTGTCAGAAGAAACGGACAGTGATCTGTAAATGGACTCAGTGAAATCGGCACCAGCAGAGAAACCGGACTAACCACTGGTGTCCCAGAAAACCCTACAGAAACATTATTCTGCTCTGACAGTGGAATGTTTTAAGAGTACACTTCTGTGCTGCTGTGTCTATCGAAAATAGATGCTTCCTATTCCCTGCCATCATCTTAGCGTAGGGACCTTTCTGATTGACGGGAATAGGTTTTGATCCAGACCATGTTTTGGGCTGTCCTAACGGAACAATATATCGTCAAAGACAAGGGGCCTCATTACGACCCAGGCGGTAAGGGGTAACAGTGTTTTAAAAGGTGGCAGTGCCGTTAACCCCTTAGCACTTAATTACAAGGTCCCTTTACGGGTCCGACCTTAACGGTTGGTTTTTACCAGCCATTAAGCATTGGACCCGCAAAGGAACCTTGGAGGTATTTACGGTACCGCAATTTGCGGTACCGTAACTACTGCCTTCCCCATTTCCATTGAGCCCTATGGGGCAAAAATGGGAATGGGGAAGAGCCAATGGTGAAAGGGGAATTACCGCCCCGCCAACCTTGGAATGGGGTGGTAATTCCGCCATTCACCATGGCGCAATCGGTAAAATACCGACGGCAACCATGGCGCTAATAGCGCCATGGTTACCGCCTGGGTCGTAATGACCCCCACAATCTTCAGAAAGATAGGCAGTTGAAGGATTATCAAAGATATTTCTTCTATCCACATTAGGTTGCTGATTATCTTGCGAGAAAGACTGAGAATTTTGAGCAAACTGGCTTCTACCAGGACCCCCTACCCCAGGGCGGCTTCTGGATCATGGTACCCATGACACCATATGTGTTATTCGATCATTGCTGGAGGATCGGGCATTGTGCTCCCCAATGACCCTCTGGTCTGCAATAAGCACATTGGTTCACATGTACAAGACCCAACGGCACATTACTTTGTGGAAAAAACTGACCTGGAAACTGAGTACTACCACCTCTAGGCCCTCTAACATCTGTTGCAATAATACCTTAGTTTTCAGATCTCCCCTTTTCATTTCAATCCTTTCTTTCTCCTTGTTGACTCTATTCTCATAATACTGAGACATATGCAATACTTCGGTCTGTGATTTAGCTTGCCAAGCACTCTTGGAAGTCATAATTTGTGACTGGATATCAGGCAACAATCCACGCACAAACGTATCCACAAACAATATTTTCCCTGACTCAGTGCTTAAATCCTGTCCGCTAAAATCTGAGAATACTTGTTCGAACCGATTAAAGAATTCGGTAGCACCTTCAGATTTTCCTTGGGTACAAGCAGTGAGTTTGTCCCAAACAATCCTTCTCGCTGGGATTAAAGTCTTCAATTTTGCTACTATTCTATCTGGCAAAGTCAGTATCACCTATGGTGGTCTTTCACAGCTGTCCTTTCTCCATCTAACCATACCAAGTTAACCCATGTGTCACCTAACCTTGTTGGATCATCTACAGTCCTAATCTGTTTCCATAAATCAGCAGGTAGGAGCACAGGAAACAACAAGTCTATATTACCCAGAGTAAAGACTGACGAATGCAAGACAGATTGTATTTCTTTGTAAATCCCTGTTGGATTTTTCCTTATGTCGGAATCTCAACTTTGGGAACAAATGTCGGAGGAATCTCTCTCATAGGCAACTGAGAAGTAGGCAACTCTGCACGTTTACTAAGTAACAGAGCCAAATTGAGCACTAAAGTGGTGGAAGTAGTATCAGACGCAAAAGCTCTCTTGTAGCTATTCAATAATTCTGCAGGACAACACACCTTTTTCTTTATACATTCATCCTGCAGGTATTCTAGCATTACCTCTGCATTTCTGGAGTCTGCTGACTATTCGTATCATATACTTCTACGGGAGATATCGACATATCTGAAATCCATCTAAGTGCATCCCTTGTGCAAATTTGCGTTTCTTCACTCATTGATTTACAAGGAGTAAGGAATCGTTTCTGCACGTACAAAGCTCCAAACTATCACCATCTATTTCATCATTCTGCAACCGTTCTAACTCCCTTCTAAACTCAAAAACCCTCTCGACATGCTCATGTACTTTCTCCTCAGTATCCCTTGAATAAGCTAAAACATTCAAATCCCTCAACCCTTGTGGGACATCTGTGTCCATCAATCTATTCCACATTACAGCCAAATGTATCCCCATCCCCTCAATAAAAACATTCTGATTGGGAATACTTTTTATATTAGAGAGTGTAGCTAAGACAGCAGATTGTTCCCCTTTTTCTGTACATTGTCTTGCCCATGCATTCAAATCTCTCCTCTTCTCTTTGGAAACTGTGTTCCGAGTTACAACGTTTGATTCAACACTCACTACTTCATCAGCTATGAGCAGAGCAGAACTGCTTGGGAAAGAAAGAGTAGGCAAATCCTGTACAACAGGTAGTGGAGACACTATCGCTGGCACCAAAGATGAATCTGTTGGAACCCTAGCAGTTGGTAAAGGTGGAGGTATAGGCGGAGGAACAACAACAGGAAGCGGAGCAATAACTGGTGGCGGAGGAGCAACAGGAGGAACAGAAATTGCTACAGGAGGAGGAACGACAACAGGAAGAGGTAAGAAAGCAGGAATAGGTACATAAGGAGGTGGTGCAGTGGCACCAGGCCTATGTTCATTTAAGAGTTTATCAATTAGTTTGTCTGAGGCATGAAAATCTTTAGACAGATATATTTTCTGTATACCAAGTTGAAAAGCCCTATCTATTTTTCTAACAGACTCTGACCATTTTTGTTGATCATACAATAATGCCTTTTCTGAGTTTGACATGTGACGACTTGCATGCTTCTCTTTACTCTTAAGTTACTGCATAGCTTCCTTTTTCCAATTTTGTATTACATCAAATGTTGCAGGTCTAGCTTTTTTCTTTAACAATATGGATTCTAAATACTCTATTCGGACAATCTCAAAACTACCTTCAATTGGCCACAGAAGTTCGGAAGCATGTCTAGTTTGCCTGTGCCAAATATCATTGAATACTATACTACCAATGCAGTATTTACAGTACATAGTACATGCCGGCAACCCCTCCTGTGGTGCCGGATGGCCAAAATCCAGAGATTGTTTGTCTCTGCGGAATAACGCCCTAAAACAGGCAGACAATTTCCCAGGCATGTCAGATTACTGGTGTTACCTGGCACTGATTGTGCTTGCGAGTACAATACTACAACCAAATATCAGGATACTGAGGAATCGGGGCACGACTCGCCTGATTCAAAAGACAAAGGGATGTCTGATCGGATTACAAAAGACAACAAAGTACCCTCGTGGTTGGTGATTTCGGCAAAACTGCCGGCCTCCATATATGGACCCTCGTCAAGATGCCGTCTCGGACTGCATGCTCACCGTCCAGGGATCGGATTGTGCAGTACTGTTGAGGTGTCGCGTCTCATCCAAAAGGGGCCCCCCTTTTCTCACCGTCTGATCCCGGTCCGATAGCCATGTCAACTCTTCAACGAGTTGGCATCAATCTTGAGGTTCCCTATTCGGGCACCATCTGAAAGAACAAAGACATATCGAGGCTGAGTACCACAAAGGAAATACACCAATCACAGGCTAAAAAGATTCACAGATCTTTTATTACTGTACAGTTTACAAATCAAAATAAATAGCTATCTGGCTCCCAACACCTCGCGATGTATACCAGGAGAGGTGAGAGCGTGCTGGACATCTAAACGTTCATGCCTTTTATACAATTTGTGTAATATTGTCCAGCCTCTCTTCATGTTAATAATTTGTGGTCTAGAGTTTGTGCCTGGTTCACATACAGATTATACAATATTATGCAAAGGATTACATCGGTTTGCATTTCCATGAAGGCACAATGGTGATGTATGTTCTCGGATCCCACGGTAAGCCTTGTACTTAGTTCCTTTACAATACAGTTCAGCCAATGCATACTCTCGAGGTTTGCTCTTCATTGTCGCAATGTGTATACAAGGATGTGTCTTGTGAGTGCTGACAACACTTAAACAATAGTTCATATGAAGCACAAGGTCTCATTGCTCAGTCTAAAGAGTTGGCTCTTGGACAGCCTAAACATTAACAGAACTCAAAGGTCGGAAGGGTTGGTTGCAAGTTGAAAACATAGTCTACCATTTTAGAACGATGAACACACGAGTAGAAATCAAAATGGTGGATGAAACTTAAAATGGCGGCAAAGTTAACCCAAAAATCGGAACTTTGCAATGTGGTTTTCCGTATAGCGCGAGTAGGCTTAGGCCTATAAAATACTAAGGAGGCACTATATAATTACCGTTTAACACCTTGTGCTTGGCCATCAGGGAACAGCAGACAAGCACATAGTCCACCATGCCATGGAAAGGTATTCAGGAATTGTCTCATGCTTCCCACACCAGGCTTAGCAGACCCCTTTCGAGATGGCCAAACAGGAGCTCAAAGGGACTGAACCCGACACAGCTCTGTGGGACCTCCCAGTAGGCAAACAAGAGGCATGGCAGGAGAATATCCCATTTTCTGCTCAGTGGGATCTTCAAGCCATCTGTCATGCCCTTGAGGGTCTTGTTCAACCACTCCTCAAGCCAGTTGGTTGTGGGTGAAAGACTGTGGAAAACATATAGGTAACCCCACACTCATCCCACATTGCTGTCATATACCCAGATATGAAGTTGGATCCCCTGTCAGGAATAAATTCTTTAGGAAATCACACATGAGAGAATATCCTGATGAGAGCTTTCATGACCATGGGGGCCCTGATGCTCCACAGTGGGACAGTCTTGGGGTACTGGGTGGCATGATGAACCACAACTAGTATATACCCGTTCTCAGAGGAGATTTGAGGATCCTGAGGACCCACAATGTACAAATCTATTCTCTCAAACAGCCACCCAGCCATGGGTAGTGGAATTAGGAAGGCCTTGGTGGCTCCATCCGCCTTGCAGGATTCATGGTAAGTGTGGCAGTACCAGACAGATGCTTTGATCTTTGAACTCATTTGGGGCCAGTGGGAATGGGCTGACAGCCAGTCTTATGTCTTCGTCATCTTGAGGTAGCCTCAACAACAGAATGTTGTGAGCCAAGTCCAACAAAAACATTCTGTGGCATTGGGCATCCACAAAACACTGGCTGGACCACACCTCAGAAGTCTTGGGATCACTGTACAGGTGACCATTCTCCCAGTACACTTTGAGCATCCCAGGGTCTTACCCCTGAGTTTGTTTCTCTGCTTGCTCACATATATATGGCAAAGTTGGACAGTTGCCTGGCAAATGTCTGCCTGGCTTGGTCCCCCAGCTAAGGACAAGTCACTTAGCTTGGGGGTACGTGTGAGGTCTGAAACTACTGTTTCCTCCACTCCAGGTTTGGGTTCCACACCTCTAGGAAAATCTCAGGTCACTGCGTCAGGTGACACCTTAGTAGGCACTTTAGTGGCCACTAGACCCTCTCCGGCAGGAGCTGGAGTCTCTCTGGACTCTGGCTCTGCACTGGGTAGTATTGGCAGTGCCAGTCTTATTCCACCATCAGCCGGAAGAGGCCCTGGACCCATGGCCACCAGGGATGCTACCCGAGCTGCTTCCTTGGCCCTCAATTGTGTGGCTATGGAAATAAATTCAGCATCACATCTATTGTTTCCTAATAGACAATCTACAGAAATGGCATATTTTACAGCGATGCAGAGCTGAGAGGTCCCCCCTCCAACTGAACACCAGGATAGCCAGTGGGCATTGGGTGAGACAATCACATCACTTAACTAATCTGGGAGGACCAGGAATAATCTGGTCCTCTGCACCCAACTTCGCCTGACAGCAGTGATACTCACAGCACTGTCAAGAAGAGATGGGGCTTTGCTCCGCTTAATAAGCATGTCATCCAGAAAGTTATCTATGTTAGCGGGAACGAGGGCTTCGGTGGTAGACCCAGTACCTTTCCCACTCAGGGATACTAGGGTGCATTTGGCCAAGCCCATGCTGTGTAGGAATTAATCATCTAAGATATCCACATTGACTATCTCTTCCTCTTCTTCTTCCTCCACGAGTCTAGCACTAAATATCGCTGGCTTGCATCTACCCTTCCAGGCGGGAACTCCATTCCTATGTTTCTGATCTCCACAGGTAAAGCTGCCAAAAACCAGACCTGGGTGGCCAAAAACTGGCTCTGCCTCAACAGCGAAAAGACCAAACTTCTTATCATCGGCTCTCCAACCACAATCAAAAAAATGGGCCCAAGATATGACTCCTTTCTCATAGACAGCTATCGTATTCCTGTATCCCAGTCAGTCAAAACACTGGGAGTCTACCTGGATTCCAACCTCACCATGACAAGACAGGTGAATGCTATCTCATCAGCGGTAGCCTACCACTCAAAACTTATCACTGCTGCCAGGCCCTTCCTAACGCAACAAAACTCCATTACCATTGCCAGAACAATCATAGGATCTCGCCTAGACTACTGCAACGCACGCTTACTAGGCATATCAGCCAAGAACATCAAGAAACTTCAAACAGTGCAGAACAATGCTCTCAGAGCAGCCACAGGAATCTCGAAAAGAGAACATTTCGGACACCAGAAAATCCGTCCACTGGCTGCCCATTAAAGAACGCATCCTCTTTAAATCCCTTGCACTCAACCACAAATGTCGCCATGACACAGCACCTCGCTACCTCTCGCAAAGATTCTCTGCGCCCTCATCAAGCAGACCTGCTAGATCTGGTCAAACCAACCGTCTTTCTATTCCCAAAAGCCTCAGGATTAGAGCATGCGGCTCCTGCTTCCCAGTCGTTGTGGCAACCAACTGGAACCTACTACCTCCTGCCATCAGAGGCATAGAATCCCACACGGCCTTCAGAAAAGCTATAAAAACCTGGAAGTGAGCAGCCTTTGCAAGCTCTCGAGAAGCTCTCGAGAGTATGTGATAATCTTGTCCACTAAATGCTGGCGTAACTTCATCTCCCATGCATGCAGATAAAACATGTCCATAAATGTGTAAACTTTGTGACCTTTGTCCAACCACTCAGATATTCTAGGGATTGATCCATAGAGGCCTCAAAAGTTTGACTCCCAATCTTGGTGAGCTCTCTGAAGCTGTACCAGAGCTTTGCTTAATTTTGGATGATCACAGCCTTCATCTTGGAATAGAAAGTCCTCTGCTCAAGAGTCAACTAATTAATAACATCAGTTCCAACCGTCAGTATTTTGCTGCTAAACAAACCATTAAAGAAATCCACCAATTGTGCATTGCTCTCAGAATCTCCCCACAAAACCGTAAGTATTTCCATACAAGAGTGAAGTACAACCATAGAATAAAACAGTTAAACATCAGGAGGAGTATGGTGTTGTGGGCCTTTCTATACCCTAGGGGGTGGGAGTTCTGTGTTGTACTGTATATGAGAAAACAAATAACCTGTATGTTTCCAAACACTTATGTTCCCTGTAAACTTCTCTTGTAGAACCATTAGGCACATGTCTGAGATCCATTATCTGCTTGTGCCAGTATTTTTGTTAATGTCAAGTGATGTCACCTTTCGAATTTTCCACAGGTCTGACCCTTTTCACTCACACTTATAATGGGAGAGAGAGAGAGAGAGAGGGAGAGGGGGAGAAAGAGAGAGATAAAGACAGTCAGACAGAGCAAGAGACAGAGCAACCCCAAACTATTTGAAATGCTCGGTTTAGGTTTCATTCACAAAAAATGAATAATATATTTGTTTTAAATAAACACACAAATATTTGAATAAGTACATACAAAATACTTCTCTTGAATTAGGGTGTGCTTTTGGTGTATGGTATAGCAGTACTGTAATACAATCTACAAAAAGAAGCTGTAATTAAAGTGCCTATAATCAAAACGGAACCAGAAAGATTATTCAATCTTACACATTATTTCCATATGATTATAATTATACCAAATCTTATAAAATGATCATATCACATAAACCGTCATGTAAAACTAATCTAAAAAACATATAAAATACAACACAAGTGAAAACCAAAAGATCTGAACTACTCCAAAAATCTCTAAATTTTAACCTTTCCTACATATCCTAAACATGCCTCCACCAACTTCCTTCTGCCTGTCTGAAAGCTGCCTGAAAATGAAGCCTTATGCCCCTCATTATTTCATATTGAGGAACATCAGAAAACATTTCTAAAGGTTTTTCTGAGTTTCATCCTTGAGAATCATCCAAAGGGTGGGTGTTTTGGTTAATTATGGGAAGGTTTGACCAGGCGTAATGTGCACATATGTGATTTTAACATTTCTGGGTGGGCTATTACATTAGAATAAAAAAAGATGTGAGGCTTTAATACAGTTATTATGTATGCAAAGCCATGGATGATAAAAAATAAAAAATATATAATTACAATAGGTGTTGTTTATGCAGAGCTGTGAGACAGTTTTAATCAATTGGAATCAGTGAACAACATAATTGCCATCTCCAGAGTTTTGTGGGTTTGGGGAGCACACTAGTTAGTGACCTTCTTTTAAAGCAAGTAGGCTAGACAATTGCCATTGTATGACACATGGGAGAAGGAGCTGAGAAATAATGTTAGAAGTGTGTCAGAGAGGCACCCTTACGTGATTTTGCTACCATAGAGAAGTGGAGATTCAACAATTAACAATATAACAATACAACAAAGCTTCATTCGGCATTTGCCATAAAAGCAGCATTTGTCAGCAATAACACATAAAAGAAAATCAGTGCTATTAAACGTTTCTCCAAAATACACATGACATATCCACTTTGGTCTTCTGAGCCATGCTAAGTGAGGATATTTAGAGACAAAGGGCCCGATTCATGGAATATTTGCCCGGTTCAAAGTGAATTTGCATTGTTGAAAAATGACTTTGCACTGCCGACACAAATCCTGATTCATGGAACTGTACAAAGTGTATTTGTGCAGTGCGAAGTCTGGGCAAAGTCAGCGCGTAATCACACTCTTGAGATTTACTACACAATAGATTTAAACAAAGGGGATACTAGACTGATTGCATTCAAGCAGCCCGCAAGAAAGCAATGAAATTGATTAGAGAACAAACCCTCACGCCCAAAGACAATAAAGACAATCAGCATATTGAAAGAATGATATTTATCACATCATACTGTTCCAGCAACCAGGAGCTGGTAAAAATCTTGAGGAAAAACTGCCATCTTTCACATTGGACCCTCACTTATCGAAGTTCATTGAGGAACAGCCAGGGTAATGTACAGAAAGGCAAAGAATAAAAATGAATTTGAGCCCTTCACCATTTCCTGAGATACCCAACAAAGCAACGGAAACTTGGTTAAAAAAGGAGGTGTCAGGAATAAGGAAATGTGGATAATGTACATTATGCAAAATGCACACACGAGTACTAGGACTTTTCAAGACAAAAAGGGAATGAAAATGAGAATTCAGGAAAACATAAACTGCCGATCCAAATATGCATTATATGCGATAATGTGTGTATGCCATTGTATATACATTGGAAGTACTATCAGGGAAATAAGAACATGAATCCGGGAGCACATTTCAACAATTGGCATACAAGATATGTCACTTCCACTAGCACAACACTGACAGCAAATGGAACATATGGAGAATAAACAAGACCTGAGATTCTTAGGAGTGTAGAAGGTTAAATTTGGGAGAAGAGGAGGGAATCAAGAAACACTTTTGAGACAGGCTGAAGCACGATTGCACAATTGATTTGCAAATTTAGAATAATAGAATATGGACTCAACAAAGACAAGATGATACATTTTCTCTAAGAATGACCACCAATGTACATGAAGGACTGGCAAGGATCACCATTTGGGGAGGATATGGTTCCAATGGGTTGAAATTCAACCATCTGTATGTAAAAATGACTGATCCTCATATTATTTACAATGTGACACTACAGGCCTTAGTAATTATGTGGACTAAGCATGTTACTCAGAAACACACACAAAGTGGGTATTAAAGATCATGAGTAGGACCCTAAAATGCATGAAAGGAAGGACTGAAATACAATCTAGATACTTTTATAAAATAAAACCAATATAACAGATATCCACAAAGTATAACAAGGCATAGTAATTCGTAGGATTATTATACTTCCACATACAAGAGACCCCATTGATCATTGGGTCCATGAACCTTCCCACACCACACTCAATTACAGTAATGTGACATCACAATCAACCCGAATTCCCACAACACAAAATTATATGATTGAAATATTTGAGATGACCAGCAGAACTTTATTACTCTGCCATGGTCACCTCTTCCTGACTCTAATGGGAATGGCTACCCACCATAACACCATCAGAGCCTTAACCCACGGAAATACTATTGAATGATTGTTGGATATTGGGACATGCTAACCCTCTTCCCAGGGAAAATTATCTGCGTGCGATTTGAAACTGCAGTGGGTCTTGCCGGCTTCACTAGAAAATTGCATTTCATAAATGATTTTTAATTATAAAATGGTCATATATTCCTCTTTCACTGGCAGACCCTGTATGCTCTAGCCAGTTGACCTCAAAAAATAACAACCTGTGTGCGCTTCTCTGAACACTTGGCTGGGAATTGCATGCTCTGTACTATTGAACCGGCTGCACTTGCCTTTTCCAGAAACAAATTGCTTGCACACGTTTAAAGCAGAAGCAGGCTTTTGGGGCCTATTTACTGCGCTTCATTTTACCACTGAGTTTGATTATACTTACCTCTGTGCCTGGATTTATGAATTTGTGTTTATTATTTATTTTATTCATTACATTTATTATATGCCCAGACCGGGAGGTATCACGGCGTAGTTATAGACAATGGGTAATACACTCTTTAATTATAAATGGGTAACAGTAGAAACAAAAGTAAGAAAACATACCATTTATATACAAGTGATGGTGGAGATCAGATCGTGGTAAGTGTGGGATGTGTAATGGTTAGTGTTGGTTCAGCAACCAAGTTTTCAGTGTTTTTTTAATTGTGGGTAGGAAGGCTTGTTCTTGATGTTGGTAGGTAGGGCATTCCAGTGTCTTGAAACTGCTGCCCCCCGCTTTTTCTCTTTTGTATCTTGGGACATCGAGGTCTGCATTATTATTGGATCTAAGGACTCTGGCATGGGATTTCTTCAAGATAGTGTTGATGAGGTATTTGGGAGATTTATTATTAATGCAGTTGTGAGTGATGCTGAGAGTTTTGAAGAGAATCCTGGCTTTGATGGGGAGCCAGTGGTTGTCTCTCCTGATGTTGGAGATGTGATCAGACTTTTTTAAGCCTAGTGCAGCTCGGAGGGCTTTGTTCTGCATGAGTTGGAGTTTGGCTAGATTAGTGTTGGACGTACTAAGGAAGAGGATGTTACAGTAATCGAGTTTGGAGACTATTAGCGCTCTTGCTAGTGTAATGCAGTTTTTAGGAGTGAGGAATTTGCAATTTAGGGAGATGAGTTTGGATGTGTAGGATGTGGATGAGTCTAGGGTATTGACTTGTTTAGACATGGTTAGGGTGGCGTCTAAGTACACACCAAGTGTTTTGACTTGTTTGAGCACTGGGATCGTGGTGCCATCGATGGTGAAGGATGTGTAGGTGGGCTGTAATGAGTCAATTTTGGATGATGATCCTATTATGAGTAACTCTGTTTTGTCGTCATTAAGTCATAAGCTATTGTTAGTCATTGAGTTTTGGATTAATGAGTACATTTGGTTGATGAGCAGAGAATCTTGCTCGTGGTTGCCTGAGAGTGGAATGAGGATCTGGGTGTCATTTGCAAAGTTATTGTAGATGACACCCATGGCATCCAAGGCTGCGAACAGTAGCTTAGTATAAGCATTGTAAACGGTAGGGTATAAGCAGGGGGCTTGCGGGACACCTATGGGTACTGGTATGGGATCGGCTGATACTTTCCCAATGGCCATTCTTGAGATCCTATCTGCTAAAAAGGATTTGATCCATCTGTTGTATCCTTAGACAGGTTGAAGTTGTTGGCTAGTGTAGCACAGAGTTTGTCGTGGTCAACCAAATCAAAAACTGCAGAGAGATCTTGGAGAATAAGTAAACAGAGTTGACCTGCTTCTCTGGCGGCATCCATTTGAATCTTTAGGTCGAGAAGGGCTGTCTCTGTGTTATGGTTAGGGCAGAAACCTGACTGTTGGTCCCCCAGTAGTTGGTGGTGTTCTAGGTGGTTTTGTATTTGGGAATAGGCTATTTTATCGATTATTTTCAAGAAAAATGGGACTGTAATGATCGGTCGGTCGTTCGTGGGAATTGAGGGGTCTAGGGCAGGTTTTTTTAGGAGGGGGTTACCCATGCTTTTTTGATACTGGTATGGACCGTATTTGTGTTGAAGGAGGCATTGACAAATTCCGTAATGATGGGTGTAAGGGTGGGGGCACAAAGCTTAAGTAGGTGGGATGGGAATTGGTCTTCTTTACAATTAGAAGCTTTGAGTTTAGCTATTGTGTCTAGCACCTCTTTGTGTGAGACCGGTGAGAAGTAGAATGGAGCATCCTGGATAGGGTTGGATGGGTTCGCTATGGTGATTGTAAGTGTTCTATCTGCTAGGAGTGTTTTTGTACTGTCGATTTTCCTTTGTAGCAATGAGATTTTAGATGCTAGTGCGTCTTGTATTGTGGTACACCATGCTTTACTGGTGTTAATGGGTACTATGATTCTCTAGCTCTCTAAGGATAGAGAACAGTTCTTTACTGTCAGAGGTGGCGTTAGTGATACGAAGGTGGAAGGCATTGGCTTTATGGATTGGTATGTTTGACTTATAGTTTTTGTTGGCTTCTTCATAGACCTTTGCTGATTCTAGGGTGTTGGATTTTCTATGGGTGTGCTTGAGCAATCTTTTTGTGCGTCTCAGGGAGACTAGTTCCTTTTTGAACCAGAAACAGGACTGTTTGTCTGGTCTCCGAGTTTTGCTGGTGATGGGGCAAGTGTGTCAATGGTGTGGGTGAGACTAAGTTGATAACATTCTGCTAGGTAGTCAGTATTATTCGTATCTGGAATTATATTGGCAAATGCTGCACTCAGGGTGGGTGAGAGGTTGTCTGCTGAGAGCTTTTTAATGTTTCTGGCTAAGAAGGTATCTGGTGATTTGGGTGTGGTGGGGTCTGAGGTGTTGTTTTCCAATGTGAAGCTGGTGACAAAGTGATCTGACCAGTCTGCAGGGAGGGTGGAGTCAATGGTGATTTGTGAGTTGAGAGTGAGGATCCAGTCCAGAGTTCTACCTTTGGAATGGTTGGGTTGTTGATCATCTGTGTGAAGTTCATGTCAGTCTGTATAGAAGGCTGAAGCGTCAAGATCTAGGGAATCTTTGTACCCTAGGTTTATATCCCCGAGGATGATGCATTTTGTTTTTGGCTTGATAATGGGTGTTTGTATTAGAGGGATGTCCAGATAAGGGTGAGTATTTTTATTTGGTGATCTGTACACTACCAGGAAGTTGGTGGTGGTTTTGGGATTGGAGGTGAATTTAGCAAGTATGAGTTTGTATCCCTGTATGTGTTCGATTGGGCAGGCTCTGATTTGTAGGGTTGTTCTGGCTATTAGGGCACCTTTGCCTCCTTGAGAGTTGGTTCTGTCTGTCCTGAGGATGTTGAAGTGAGGGGGGATAGAAGGGCAAGGAGTGGGCCCGCTGCAGGGTGTAGCCATGTTTCGGTAACTACCAGGATGTCCAGTTGTTGATCTATGATGAGGTCATGGATTTCTATAGCATGTGCTCAGAGGGAGCATGCGTTGATGAGTGCGCCTTTGAGCATAGGGGTAGGGTCATGAGGTAGTGGATTATTTGGGCTGGAAGGGTAACTGGTGATGCTGAAATTGGTTAAAGGTTTGGTGAGTTTTTGGAGTGCTCTTTCTGTTGGTGGTGGTTTGCGACAGTGTGGATTTTGGTAGAATTGTCTGAGGTTGTGGTGAGCTTCGTGGCTAAGTGCACATTTTTGGTTCTATCCCTGAGTCTGTTAAGTCTATCAATACCTATTATAGGTAATGTGTTGTTGTTTGTCTCTATGGGTTGGGGGTGTTTGGCAGTACTGTAGTTGAGGCTGGGGATATTTAAGATTACTTCACTCAAGGTGTTAGCGGGAGTATTGGTTATGGATGCCGTCGGGGTGAGGATTGGGGGTAGGGAGGGGAGGGATGGAGTGGGGCATGGGATCGGATAGTGGCGCTGGCAGCCCAGTCTGGCTAGGCCTTCATTAGTGTTGATAAAATATCCTCCTGTACATGGAACAGGGTTGGGCATTAAGCAGAATGACAACATAATGATAGCCATGATGTTCAGCATTATTTGCATGGTCTTGGTTTCGAGATACAAGTGATATGTGATGCTGGCATTGTAAGAATGAATAAGAGGGGGCTAGGCTACGCTGCCCTATAGGCTAGGTATTCATGTGTCACTGTAGGCATTGAATTCCTGCAACTTTACTAATCATTGTGCTTGGATGGCATCAGTCGGGTCTAAGGCTGATGCTTCTGGGGGTGACAAAATGCAGTTCAGTATTTGGTAAGTAGGATAGTGCAGCTATGGACTGGTAGCAAACAGTCAGGTTTTAGCCAAATAGGTCAATGCAAACAATCAGGTTTTAGCAAATAGGTTGATGCAACTATGGACTGGTAGCAAACAGTCAGGTTTTAGCAAAATAGGTCAATGCAAACAATCAGGTTTTAGCAAGATAGGTCAATGCAAACAATCAGGTTTTAGCAATTAGGTCAATGCGACTATGGACTGGTGGCAAACAGTCATGTTTTAGCAAAATAAGTCAATGCAAACAATCAGGTTTTAGCAAGATAGGTCAATGCAAACAATTAGGTTTTAGCAATTAGGTCAATGCGACTATGGAATGGTGGCAAACAGCCAGGTTTTAGCAAAATAGGTCAATGCAAACAATCAGGTTTTAGCAAGATAGGTCAATGCAAACAATTAGGTTTTAGCAATTAGGTCAATTTGACTATGGAATGGTGGCAAACAGCCAGGTTTTTAGCAAAATAGAGCAGCTATAGATTGGTAGTATACATTTCAGTGTTTACACTTAACGTGGTACAGCACGCACAGTGACAGTTATGGAGTAGTAAGTAGTACCCTTAGGGGAAGTCTCTGATGTGCACAGCATGCTAGTATTGGCTCTGTGAGCGTGGCGTTTGGTGATAGTCAGACATGTGGCATTTGTGATGGTTCAAGCAGTCCGGGGGCTATGCCAGCATGGTGTGCAGTTTCGCTACCTTATACTATAGCGCGGATACCAAGTAGTTTTAGTATAAAGTGCTTGGTGCAATGTACATGCTTTTAGTACACAGTGTTATTTGCTGTGATAGTTTAGTGAAGATGGGGCGAAACATACAGTGTAGAGGTTTTGAATCTTACTGCTGACGGTTTTGGAGTCGGCGTTACTGTTGCAGCCTGTGGCTTCGACGCATCAGGACAGGCAAAGACAGGATCCTTGGTTCGGATCCTTTGTTTTGTGATCCGGCTCAGGCCTTCCAGTGCCTGGGAAATAGCCTGGGGGTCGTCGGGTCGGCCAATCAGCTGGCCTTGGTGTGTTGCTTGGCAATGTGGGGCTTCATGGAGCTTCGGGATCAGCAGCTCACACTGCCGCCATCTTTTTGCCGTGCACATGGGCATAAGCGTGTCGTGCACAATGCGGTCACTTCAATAAATGCAAGGACAATAAGTTATTGCTAGTACCATATGTGGTACTTATGATGTGGAGATGCTTTCTGGGCCTTACCACAGAGGGTGGGGGGTAGAGGGGCTGCGTCTCTCCTCCTTCGTTGTTTGGAAGAGCAGCATCAGAGGGCTCCAGTCCTTGGCAGCAGCTGCAGGCGAAGTGATGAGAAGGGCAAAGGCAGGATCCAGGATTAAGCCTTTCATTTCTCAGAAATCCACCCCCACTCCTTGTATAGTGCTGATAAGTACGTTCTTTCATACCACACTGGGCGTGTATTTTTATTACACTACCATGTTGCTCACATTAATCCAACCTGTGCCAATTTATCCCACTCAGAAAGTTTAAAATGTGGCAGTACATCAAAGAGAATGCACTTCAACAAAACGTTTGTCATATGCTCTCTCTGCTGGAAAAAAGTATGCTGAAGGAAGGTAGAGACAAACTTGGGTACCACATGTCTGCAGTCCAATATACAGCAGACCCATGCACAGGCATAGGAATATGTCAGAATTCCTTAGGTGCACACCCAATTCTCTGTACCATATAGCAAGTAGCATGCCTCTGCCACTCTCCACATTTACCCTTGAAAATACTTCAACAGCATCCATGGAGGTGGTGGTGCTAACCCTGTAACTGAGAAGTGCGAGGACAGTGTTATTGAAGCATTATAATGTGTCTAGGAAAATAACCCACAATGCCTACAAGATGATAGCCTAGCCATAATAATGGCAATATTTCTCTTGGACTATTCATCTGTAGAACACGCTGGATTGCGGAGGCCTAGGAGAAAGCTAGATCAGCACTTTGAAGTTCCTGATAGATGATTTGTTCTCTCTCAAATTGGTACTTACATTGTATAACAAGGTTATGAGGTTATGGACACATCAGGGTGGCTGGTACAGCAGTCCATGTGTCAAAAAGTCCACCTCACCATGGAATTATGGATCTTTGGTCAGATCATTGACTACATGGCCATCACTGCAAACTGGGTGATCTCTCCTTTCTCCAACAGGTGTTTGGAGCCCCATTTAGGAGGGGAGCAGATGTGTGCAATTCATCAACAATAACTTTTGTGCATGTACAATTTTCAGGTTCACAGGGATGTTGACAGCGGTGAGAAGGTAGAGGAAGTAGAAACACAGCGGCTTACGCTTCATAGTTTGGAATGGGGCTTTCTTGCAGCAGGCAATGGACCACATGCCCTTGCTGCCTTATGAATTGGAAAGACAATGAGTGCCCCCAGCTTTTAGCATGTGCTTCACCTCATGGCCACATGCTTTTCCAGCATGTTTGAGCCTGCCAATGAAACTGTCTCTGGGGTTAATAATATCATTTTCTAATTCAGCCGACCTTAACCAGCAAAAATCAGTTGTGCCAATTTCAAGTGCGACCCAGGTTTACACTGCACTACTTGAAGAGCTCAGTGGCCACCAATTGGTATAATATTTTCACATGCTTACATGCTGAACAGGCTATGGAAGCAGTGCAATGCTATTACAGATTGATGCAACACTCAAAGAATAGTACCAGTTGAAGAATTAATTACACTGTGTCATGGCAGTAGCTTTCCAATGTCTGCACGTGCAAGGCTATTCAAGGAGGACACTAACCATGTTAGCCATTACAACGCAGCATTACGGTTGGTCTTGCCTCTGTTGTACCTGCTTGAGATCAACCTATCAAGTATCCTTGTCTTGTCATGTAATACTGATGTGAAAAATCAGTGAAATATGTGCTTTCAACCTTGCTTGGTGAACAATTGTTAATAAGATTGAAAGGCACCAATGAGTACCTAATGGCTTCTTTTGTGGAACAAAAAATGTCTATGTTTCATCCATATGCAGAGGAGGACTTGAAGCATTCATTATGAGAAGACACTTTGTAAATATGCAATGATGCTTTGTTGCATACCTTGCAAAATCAATTGGCACATGAACACAGGCAGCAGGAAGAGTATCAATCATCCCAACGTTTGAGACGTACAAGGGGCATGCCTAATTCATGGATGATGGTGGCTTCAATGGGAAGTTCAGGCAGAGCTACCTGGAGGAGAATCTGTGGCACTATCATGAATATAGTTGGGTCATTAACAGTAACAGGCAGTGTACCATCTGGTGCACAGATGTTTCATTAATACCTAATTGACACTGCACCTGCAGGAAGGGATGATAACACTTTATAGTATTGGTACAGCAAGTGGCTGTCTTGCCAGCCACATTGGTGTGAGCTGCTGTAGAATATTTTAAACTGCCATCAAAGATAGTTGTTTGTGTCATAGAACTATTGTTCCTAACCAGAGGAGACTTCAAACAGTGCAGCATGTTGAACAGTTGACATTTATGAAAATGAATAAGAAGTTCACTGTGTAAGGTTGCTTAGTTGCATTGCCTACACAAAAACTTGAATGTTCATGATGATGATTTATCACCAAATACATATCAGTTGCGAATAAGTGGAATAGTGTTGTTTGTAGTTTTTGTGTGTGTGGTTGGGAAGCCTATAACTGTAGTAGTGAATGTGAATGAGAAACACTGACCAGTTGCTGCATTTCAATGTGTATGTTCATTTCTATCTATGGAATACATTGCATCTTGAGAGCTTGCTTTGTTTATGGAGAAATAGCCATAATCTAATGACCTGCACCCGAATAATTCCACCGCACAATCTGGGACAAGATATAGGTTGTATTTAACCTGAATATTCTGTTTTGATCAAAATAATAAGTCGAGGAATGCAAGGTGGTCCTCTAAATGTCAAAGCTGAAGTAGTCGCCAGCAGTCATTTAATGGATATATGCAGCTTGTCTACCGAAAAGGAAACGCTAATTACTGACTGGGTCTCACTAATATTTGCGTTCCCATTTATACATAGAAAAACAAATATGAATACATATTCTAGACTAGAGAAACAAACTTAATGTAGACATGAAATCAATATTTCATGTTTCATTTGACAAGCCCAAGTTCTTCAAACACAATTTGAAACAAAACAATGCACTTCGTTTTTTCTTGGGCTTGTTTTGGTTAGAACAGTTTTTTTGTATTATTTGTTGTTACAGTTTATTACACTTTTCAAAGATCATATACACAAAGAAACTACATTAAAACTACATAAAAATACATTACACAACTAAAGGAACACAGGAACAATTCTTAAGATCCTGTACATTTCGGGGATAAATACTTCACTACCAATCTCTATCCTAATTCATAAAATTAATTAAAAAAAAAATCTTCTCTCATACTGTTGGCAATTATACAAAATCTATATTTACAAACACACACATATCATTCAGTTGTTTTTCAACTGCTTGCCACCATCTAAGTATAGCAAACATTAAGAGTAATCTATACCCTGACAAACATTACAACTGTTTAAAGGCTTGGGTTTAAGAATGATGTGTCTTTTTGGACTAATGGGACAGTATTGCCCAAGTCCCTCACTTTCTCAAGGAATACCCTCAATGTTCACCCTCAAAACACCCAAATTCAATTTATTTTCTAAGGAATAGATTTCAATTTGTTAATTGACTAGGGATGGCACTAATCACAAAGGATGTCCATTCCACATTTCAATTTGTGATGGCAAGGGCCCTTGGGATCCAAAATTGCTGGAGAAAAGAAAGCATTGTTATAGTGAAACTATCCATTGTTATCTGGGAATTAATTCATTCTTGGAACATAAGAGTAATTACTTTAGGGTTAATTTTCTCACTCTTGCTTTGGCTTTACAAGACCCACGGCAGGTGGTGGCATCAACCAGCTTCATGCAAACCTTTATTTTTCAAATAAGGCAAGCATTTTAATAGGCTTCTTTAATAACCATAAACTTTATTTAGGAGGCCTCACTGCTCTGGCAGAGCCAGCAGTCTGGGTCTCAGCAAACATCTTCTTATTTGAAGGCACATTCATCAATCTCTTACCAATGTGGTCTTCCAGATATGTTTACCAAAACCTCACATTTTGGAGATCATTTTGACATGTTTTTTTCTATTTCTGATACTCTTGATGCTTTTGCCCCTGTCATGAGGATCCGTTTAAAGTCCAAAGCCAAGTGCAATTCCTGGTATGACTCTGACCAAGCTACACTTAAACGTAAGTGTAGGGCAGCTGAGAGGAAATGTAGAGCTTCTTGTTCATCCTCTGACAAACTGGCCTTCAGCCTGCTCCAAAGGCAATACAGACTCTCTGGCCGTACAAAGAAGAGAGTCCACATTCAAGCCCGTGTCTCTGTGGCATTTAACAATTCGGCTGAACTCTTTAAAATCTGCAAGGAGCTGGCCAACCCTGCTGCAGTCTCCACCCCCCTCTCACCTCCCAGGCTCTTTGCAATGCACTTGCCGCTCACTTTATCTCTAAAACCAAGGACATCTTGTCCACCCTCTCCTCCGCTCCCCTTTCTCTCCCCTCTCTGTCTCTGCTTGCTGTCCCTCCACCAGGTACCCCCGCACCCTCTTTCTCCTCCTTTCCTTTTTTCTCCCCTGACAAGGTCACTAGACAAGTCCGATCTATGAAAGCCTCATCAAAACAAGTCCATCCCTGCTCCTCTAAAACCTTTAAGGACCACATTCATACCCTTGCTCCGGCCCTTGGCGATTTCTGCAACCTCTCCTTTGCCTCTGGATCTTTCCCCTCCCTGCTAATGCACTCTATTGTTCATCCTCTGCTCAAGAAACCCACAGCCGATCCTTCTTGTCTGGCTAACTATCGCCTCATTTCCATTACTCCCTTTTTGGGTAAACTCCTGGAAAAGCTGGCCATCTCTGAGCTAAACCTTCATTCCAATGCTCTCTCCATGACCACCAATCTGGCTTCAGAGCTGCCAGAAGCACGGAAACTGCTATCCTGAACATCCGTGAAGATCTGCTCTCCAACCTTGACTCTAACATTCCCTCTGTCCTTATCCTACTTGACCTCTCCTCTGCCTTCTACACGGTCAACCACACCACCCAGCTCAACTGTCTCCTTGACAACCTGGGTATCACTGATCAGGCTCTGGCCTGGCTGACCTCTTTCCTCTCGGATCGACCCTCCCAGGTACAACTTGGGTCCTTCCTTTCATCGATCTCTCTCTCTACCTGTGGTGTTCCCCAGGGGTCTAACCTCTCGCCCTGGCTTTTTAACCAATACCTGGCAGCTCTCGCCTGCTGCATTTCCATTTTTGGCTCAAATTTCCAGTGTTATGCTGATGACACTCAACTCATTTTCAGGCTGCCCTCGGCCACCTCCTCTCCCTCCCTCATTTCTGATGAATTGGTGTACTGCCAACAATCTTTGTCAAAATGACAAGACTGAGATCCTCCTCATCGGTACACCTTCACCATCCTTTCCCCTTACTCTCTGGCTGGCCTCCCTTGGCCCTCCTCCTACCCCCACCTGTGAGGCCAGAACCCCAGGGTCATCTTTGACTTCACACTTTCCTTCTCCGCACAAATCTCTGACATCTCTAAAAAGTCAAACTTCTTACTCCACCTCCTCAGAGGTACTCTGCCTTTCCTCTCCTTCCCCCAGAAGCTCACTGTCTCTCAAGCTCTGGTTATCTCCAGGTTGGACTACTGTAACAGCCTCTTTCTAAATCTACCTGCTTCCACTCTCCGCCCTCTACAACTAATCCAGAACAGGACTGCAAGACTTGTCCTTGGCCTCAAGCCCTGGGATCGTATCTCTCCAGCTCTGAAATCACTTCATTGGCTCCCAGTGAATGCAAGGATTACATTTAAAACCCTCTGCATTGTCCACAAGGCTTTATGGGCCCTGGGTCAAAAATACCTTCAACTATCCCTCCACAAGTACCTCCCCTCTCGAGCCCTTCGGTTCTCTACCTCTAACTTACTCAGGGTCAGTCGATTTTCAAAGAAACAAGCTGGGGGCAGATCTCTGTCTTCTGCTGGGGCCTCCCTTTGGAACAGCCTAACAGCCACCTTTAAACTTGAGGAGAACCATCTCCGGTTCCGGAAGCACCTCAAGACCTTCCTCTTCGCTTCTGCCTTTGCCCCTCTTCTCCCCTGCTGACCTGTTTTTCTCTCTTGGCACTGTGCACCTGGACACCCTCCATCCTTCGGGCCCAGTTACCTGCTTACCCTGCCTCCCACCTGCACTGCCTCCAGGCCCCCCATTGCTCTGGGGTCTGTATCTATACCCATACAGTCCCCCACTCTTCCTCTGCACTTATCAGATATACCCTATTTGACTAATCTTGCACTTGCCACTTGCTGGTTGCACTACCACTTTTTCATTGCTTGTATTTATAAATTTATTTAACTTATTCTTTTCTCTCCTCTGCTCTGCACTTTCCCCTTCTCCCTTTTCCATGCACTTTCTCTCTTTTCCCTTCTCCATGCACTTGAACGTTCTTAATGTCACTGGGCCTAGTAAGATCTTTGTTTTTATTATTCTCCCTTGTTCCCTTCTCTTTGCTTGGTCGCGCTATGAAACACTTGTGTATGAGCACGATATAAATAAAATATCATATCATATCATATCATAACAGCATTGTTCTGCACAACGTGAAGCCGATTAACTTGTGCTGTAGGCAGACCAACTAACAGGTTGCTACAGTAATCAAGTCTGGATCCCATTAGAGTCCTGGCAAGTACCTCTCTGTTTTCTCTGGAGATAAATGAACGTCCATGTGTCAATAATTTAATGTAATATGAGGCAGAGGGGACCAGGCTACTGACCTGTGCCTTCATGTTAAGATTGCAATCAAAGTAAACCCAAGGGTCTTTACTTTATTTTTTTGTTTTGAGCTCACAGCCATCATTTGAAATTGTGAATATTCCATCTCCATCTTGCGAATTTTGTCTTCTGTACCCACCAGCATCAAGTTTTGCCAGTGTTAAGTGGAAGCCCATTGCTTCACATCTAGCATTGGATCAGTCCATATATCTTGTTAATCATGATCTCATTCTCCACAAAATTGCCAGATAGGGGGACAACACAATGTGTGTCATCAGCATAATTCATGAACTGGATCGCACATTCGGAGTGCTCATGTCACGCTTTCGCTCCCTTGACCGCTCTGGTGGGCAGCTGCTATACGCGCCCCCAGTAGTGTGCAGGATCATAATGGCAGCATGTGTCCTGCACAACGTTGCAACACGCAGGGGCTTGCCGGTGGACATGGTGGTACCCCCACATCCCCAACCACAAGCACATCCGCTGCGCATGGGAGGGGAAGGGCACGTGGTGAGGCAGCCCGTACGCAGCTGGTGGCTAATTACTTACCTAAAATCACACCCCTGTGGAGTGCACACAGCCCTGGCACATGCCAGCTGACAGTCAATGATGATGACATAAGGGACAGTCAACTGTCACAACCATACCAGCCTGAGATTGGTCACCTGGAAGTGTTACATAGTGTACATTCCCACATACCCAAAGACAACAAATGCTGTGTCATAAAAAGACACACATTCATGCTGCATGAATGACTACCCTCTTGCAAAATACAACATGAAAATAGCACCATGTCACCCAACCCCTCCCTATCTCCGCCACCCAACACACCATGGCACGTCCTGCAATGTGAAAGCAAACAAAGGAATGCACAACACATGACACAAGTGTCACAAAGTGCACCGTCCCAAATGGAAACAGGCCACAGACAATATGCTCCCAGTAATCAATAACAAACAGCACACATGACCAAATACTTACCAGCAACACAATAGAGCAACACAGCATGAATCATTGCCAAAATATGAAAGTACAAACTCAAAGTAATATAAGTCATACAACCTCACATCAACCCCTTCCAACTCCAGAGTGTTGCTGTCAGGCAAATGTGTCAGTGTACTGTATACAACATGAACTACATCTGCAAAGGAGACGGCCTTGTGAAGACATTAAGAAGGTACCTGCGAATAAGGAGGAAGACATGGATGCACAAGCACATATCAATACACCATGCCGTGTTCAATACAAAAACAAACCCTACTAGGGTTGTCCACACAGTTATGACTACAGACTTCCCACACAGCTCCTGGGAGCCCAATGCCACTGTGTAAGTCACTGGCCCTCATTACGACCCTGGCGGAATCCGCGGTGCTAAATGCACCGCGGAGCATGGCGGAAAGCCGCCGATAGCGCCATGGGGGTTGGCGGATTTACCACCCCATGCCGACCTTGGCGGAGCGGTAAATCCCCAATCCCCATTTTACCCTTCCCCATTCCCATTCTTGCCCCATAGGGTATAATGGGAGTGGGGAAGGAGTTAATTACGCCGCCGTAAAGTACGGCGGCGTAATTAACAACGAGGTCCCTTAGCGCCATGGTTTTCTCCGCCCGGTAAAACCAGGCGGAGAAAACCTCCATGGCGCTAAGGGAACTCGTAGTACGGCGGACGGGTCCGCCGCGATTAGCGCTGGCGGAAACCCACTCCGCCAGGGTCCTAATGAGGCCCACTGTCACTTGGTCACACCCTTGCAAGCCCATGGAAGCGGGAAGCAGGTGGGGTGTGTGTGTCAGGAACCCAAGCATCTAACCCAAACACAGGACAAGCCTGCATGTGCCCAGCCGGAATACACAGTGGATGCCCACGGGAGCCACACAAGGCAACACACTGTAAAAAAATAAAATTAAAATAAAAAAAAATGGCCATGTGGGGGGTCGGGGGGCACCCAGGAGGTCCAGGGATAGGGTGCACACCAACACCAACCTGTGTGGATGTTGCGGAAAAAAAACACCTACATGGGTTCATGGCCTGCAGGCTACGCTACTGTGGGAGAACTGCTGCTGTCGCTCTCATCACCCTCTGCTGCTGCATCAGGAGGTGGTGGTGCTATGGGAGGCAGCCCACTCAAAGCCCTGGTATGGTCCTCCATGGCAGCAAGCATGCAGGTGTGGAAGGTCTCGTTCTGGAGGAGGATAGTACGGAGATCCCCATGCAGCACCTGATGGGTTGCCTGCATTTCTGCATGCATGACCACCCGTGATGCCCGGATCTCCTCCCGAGTTGCCTGCAGCTCAGCTGAGAGTGAATGTGTGAGCCGCTCCAGCTGCTGTTCTGTCCTCAAATTTGTGGAAGCCTCAAGTTCAACAAGAGTCTCCCTGAGGTTATTGAGTTCTACTCTCAGGGCTTCCCTGTAGCCCTGTGACTCTATAGAAATGGCTTCCCACATAGTCTCCAGTGCCGCCCGTCGGTCCCTGTTGGACGCCAACATGTCTTCCCTGTGTGATTGGCAAATGGAGTCTGTTGCCTGCTGTTGTTGCTACATCTGCCTTTCAGGGGGGATAATGGAAGTGGCCACCCTCTCCATTGCCTGAGCCATCATTTCAACTGATGCTGCCTGTTGGGTTGCCATACCGTACATGAAGTTCTCCCATACGCTATTGCCTGGTGGTGTACGGCCAGGAACCACACCTGTTTGGGGCACGGCGATCTGCACCTTGCTGTGCTGGCACGACCTGAGGCTGCAGGACTCCATTCCCCCTCTGATCTGCTGGCCCAGGAACAGGATCAGATGTTGTGGAGTGCGACCCTGCATCCGTAACCACCAAAGGCGGAGTAACCAACACTGACATCCCCATAGAGGGTTCTACCCCTGGTGCAGGTTGGTTGGACTGAACAGAATCCCTGCCAGAAACACTGACCTGCGACAGCACATAAGTCTCATCATCAGATTCAGCACCTGAATAGAGGTCTGGGGAGGTGCATTCAGAGACACACCTGGACAGTATGGTCTGCAGTAACAACGGGTTTTCACCCACCACCACACCACGTCCCCCACTGGTGCCGGTCGTGCCTGAGATTCCTCCTGGGTCTGCACCATCTCTTCCACCTCAACAGCATCAAGTGCGTCATCACCTGCAAAAACATGAAAGACAACAAATGGAAACAGGCATGAGCACCATAGCACACACATAGGCCTGACAAGGCAGAGATCCGGTACATGAATAACACATGTCCCACATGACTATAACCGTGGCATGCATGCACTGTCAATGAGTTGGAAGGGGAGGCAACAAACACACACTGATGATGACACTAAGATGGAAAAGCAAGGCATTTGCTGCATGCTGGGTAGCACTGGCATCACACATTAGCCTGTGAGTGGCATGTCCAATACACATGCATGACGAATGCCATCACACAGATGGCATGTAGCATAGCCATGGTACATTCCACAAGTACAACCATATGTCAGTGAATGAGTACTGTCAGCCATCCATGTGAGATGGACATGATGAGATGAAAAATGCTACATATTGTGACAAAATACGCATGTGCCACTCACTGCAACACATCCAGTGTACAAGAATACAGTGATTGCAGGCAGATGTACACATCAATGGTTGGTCACTTAAACTTGACAGGAAACAACTATCATGTACCACATACAAACAGGCACCAAAAATCAATATGAGCAGGCCAATACTCAATCAGCCTGAATGGTCTATTCATTCACATAACAAGGTAACAAATGCGGGTCAATGTGGGGTGTAATCAATGACAGAAGCATGTCACATATGTGACAATGGGGCTGAAAAATGTGTTGCAAAAGTGGGAGAATTGAAACAATCAGCCTGAATGAACACTGAAAAATTCTGAACAGTGTTGTTGCAAGATGACAGTTCAAGGGCAATTGCAGTAATGTGGCACTAAATGGCTACTGTGGGCACAAGGGATACTGTCATACCCAAATCCAAGGCCAATGAATGTTTTGGAGGAAGCACATGGGTGACCCATACCACTCAGGTGCACACACCCTCACCTGGCACTCAATCAGAACCCGTCACCCACACAACATACACATGGATTACACACACATGCATGGGCACTCACCGGACAATGTGTCGTAATCTGGTAAGTCTCCCACACCTTGGATCTGTTCCTCTGTGACGAAGGTTCCAGCAACAGACTCATGTTCAGTGAGTTGGTTGTCCTCTTGTGGAGACCCACCGCCAGTCACCAGAGTAGAAGCATGATTTGAGGCCAGCTTGTTCTTTGCTCTGCGTTTCAGGTCCTTCCACTGCTTGTAGCAATCATCAGCTGTACGCCTCACAAATCCAAGGGCACTAATGATGTCCGCGATGGTCTGGCAGTGTGCCTTACATTGACCAGGTGTGGTCTTGAACCCTGTAGTCACCACCATTTTGCGGTTATGTGCTGACACATAGGCCACAAGTGCATCAAGTTCGGCATCATTAAAGCTAGGCTTCCTTGACGTCCCGGAATGTGTAGCCGTGTCTGGGGTCTCAGTTTGTAGTGCCAGAGCACACTTCTTCCTCTTTTTCAAAGGTGGTGCGGATCCTGAGTGGCTTACGCCGCTCTGGTCAGTAGGGGCAGAAGCGCCGGTGGACTGGGTACTAGGAGTGTGCGAATGCTCAATGACCATAGGTCTTGGTGCAGGCATTGACTGCAGGGTGATGTTGGCATGGGCAACATCGGTATGATGGACTGGGCCGACACTGTCCCGGCTGGGAGACTCAGAGCTGGGGTGAATCGAGCTGCAGCTGTCCCTGCAGCCTCCCCACCCTGCCTACTTGGGGCAGCAGATGACATAACTGCCCCAGATCCACGTGGCCTGGTGACACCAACTTGCACCGCCACACGTGGCTTAGACTTGCTGACCTGGAAGTCAGCCTGGGAGTCATCCTGTGCCGGTTCAGGTGCCACAATGGACTGCTCCAACAAGGGCTGAGCTGGGATGGTGTCAGCTATGTTTCCCACAACCATGGGGGGGCATGGGTGCCCCTGATTGCTCCTCCACACATGGGGGTCTAGGGGCACCCTGCAAATCCTGGCCACGTCCCCTACTGCGCCCACCACGCCCACCTTTTGGAGGTCGGTCACCTTTACCTCCATTATCGCTTGGTCGCCTCCCAACCATGACACTGATGTTGTTGTGCATATGGGAGTAGCAGTAAACTATTGTCCTGGGCAATTGGGGGTGAACGGGGTAGGGTGCTAGGTGGAATTCGTACCCTAGTGCTCTAGAAAGGCTGTCTGTGACCCCTGGGGGAAGATGACGGGTCACGCAACGCACAGGCACCCCGAAAAGAAAAAATAACGTGCACGTAACCCCTCGTAGACCACGTGCATGGAAAAATTAACCCACACTACGCTGTGCAACCTCGAAACACAAAATAATACACGCAGCCTACAATGACCTCTGAATGGGTATGCGACACACGGGGCAAGCACAGTTGGTAAATACGTGCGCGACTCACCGTATGCCTGGAAAAGAACGTGAAAAAGACGCACATGTGCGCGTTGGCAACACCACCGCCAAAAGAAGAATTGTACGCTGTCTGAGGAGACAGGACAAAAGAAGAAGTGAACGCTTTTTGAGGAAACAGGCCCAACAAAAAAATTGAATGCTGTCAGAGGTAACAGGGAGTACAAACTTGAAACGCTGTGAAGTAATCGCGTGTGAACCGACAAGTACAGAATTCACCCACTCACTCTCCACGAAAAGCACGTACAAGGAAAAGGCATCCTACACGTACCTTTTAAACCAGCCCACACGTACAACGTCACCTACCGTGTACGCGCTTAGGCCCTTTCTTCCAATTACACGAGCTGACACTCGGACGTGCAGTTTTTGCACGTGTACGATGAATATGCACCTGTGTTGAGGGAAACGCCCTTGCACGTCATGTCACAGACACGTAGGCCCTTTCCTTGGATTACACGCATTCACACGCGGACGTGCAGTTTTTTCACGTGCCGTGAACCACTATGCCCACGTCACGAGGGAAACGTCACAGACGCGCTTACGAGCTAAGGGCCTTTCCTCGAATTACACACAGACGTGCAAGATTTTCACGTGCCAAATCACTCTGTATCAAGCTGGCCACGCAACAACATACGGAAGACCATGCTCCTGCCCAGAAGGCCGAATTACTGCCCCCAGAACCCCGAGCACGCTCCCACCTGCCAACTGCTGCTGCCTGCCTGCCTGCTGCCCACGTGCCCTGCTATTTGCTGCCTGCACATCAGCCATATGCAGGGGTGCAGTTGTTGTGACCACCCCTGCTGGAACTGAAGACTCCCGACTGGTATACCATTGCTCCACAGCCCAGCCCCAGGACCCAGTTGCCTACCCACACCTGCCTCTGGGGTTGCCATGTCGGGCACACCACCATCTGGCACCACTGCCAACTCCCAGCTAGAGAGGCAGAGGGCCACCAGCTTCAGTTCCAGGGAAGTTGGTGTCCTGGTAGAGCAAGTCCTGGGGCAGTATGATGTCCTCTTTGGAAGTTTGCGCGCGTCGTCTATGAAGGACGGACCAGGATCTGGATGGACATCATGACTGCCATCAACGAGGAGAGGGTGGCAATCCGCGACTTCAAACATGTCAAGAAGCGCTGGGAGGACTTCAGGTCCAGGACCCTCGACAAGGCCCGGTGCCTCGTGAAGGCAGCGGATGCCAAGGGGCGCCGGGGCCACCTGTCTGACCACCAAATGAGGGTCCTGGAACGCATATGCCCAGCGCTCTACGTCCAGGTCCTTGAGAGGCAGTCCCGTCTGGAGTCGAGCGGTAAGTGTACATTCATACTGATTGGACGCTGTGCGTTTCGTGGTGTGCCATTAGTGTTCAGGTTGCACATGTGTTTTTGTAGGGCCATGTATGGATGTGTATGTACAGGGGCATGAGGCTGACACATGCGAGTCCTCTCATGTGTGAGACACATGGATGGTGTATGTGTGGGTAAGCATGCAGGCCAAATGCAGATGTGGGAGCACACAGGTTTGAATTGCTGTATATGTACGTTGGCATGGTTGTGGTGTAACACATGGATATTGGCAACTGTGATGCAACATGGAGGCATGTGACACTGATATGTAGAAGGCTGAATGCCAGATGTGACATTGATGGCGATCTCATCACTGCGACAGTTGGTAGAGATGTACACATGCATGTAAGTATGGTGGCGTGTGTGCATGTCTTGTGCACTCCCCGTGTTTCTTGTGATGTCAGGCTCACCTTCGGCTGCTCATGCTGTTGTATGTGTATGGATGGTGCTGTCTGGTGTGATATTGCTGTGGAATTGCTCATGTGTGTGAGTTGAAATGACATGTGTGTTGGGGATTGTGATGCCATGTCTGAAGTTTGACACTGCCACTCATGTGCAACTGTCATGTGTGTATCAGTCCATTGTACAGTGTCTCGATGCCAGTGTCCTATCACTCCCTGTCTGCAGCGTCAACTGATGAAGAGGGCGGAGAGGGTGCTGTGGAGCAAGGCGGCAGGGATCGCACCGCCATCCGGAGATGCAAGGCCCGGCTCCCCTCCCAGGTTGTTATCTCGTCAGGGAGTGAGGAGTCCGGTGCCACGTCCCAAGCTGCAGCTGCTGAGGGTAGGTCCAAGAGGCGGAGGTCAGAGTTGGACTCCTCGGCAGCAGAAGGGGCAGCTGAGACCCCACAGGGTCTGACGGAGAAAGATGGCACGGAGTCATCCAGGTTGGTGGGGTCGTGGAAGGGACAGACACGGGGTCTGGAGGTGGGGATTCCACTGGTGCTAGTGGTGCAGTGCAGGGGCAGGGACAGGAGGCAGCACAGGCTGCGTGGAGGTGCTGTGTGTAATCCTGTCCCTGATCCTGTGACTGCATCATCCTGCACCAGCAGAGATGCCTACGTCCAGAGCCGTTTTCAGGGAGGGGATCCGCTTACAACAACTGGCCTTCCTCTCCCTGCAGACGTGGCTATCCAGGACCCGGTTGAGACTGTCCTGAGTGAGATTTCTTTCATTGGGCTCATGGACCCTTGACAATGTATTGTACATAGTTGGACAATGGATTTATTTGAACTTTTTCTTTTGATTTTGAACATGGAATTATAGATTTTTCTTTTGGACTATGGATTGTACATAGTTGGACAATGGATTATTTTGAACTTTTTTATTTTGATTTTGAACATGGAATTATGGATTTTTCTTTTGGACTATGGATTGTACATAGTTGGACAATGGATTATTTTGAACTTTTTCTTTTGATTTCACCATGGATTAATGGATTTTTCTTTTTACGTTTCCTTTGGATTTGCATTGGTGGAAGTAGAGTTTTGCTGATTTTTTAATTCAGGTTTTTTTGGATTGGTTATACTTTTCATTTACTCATCTTTTGCACATGCTTTTCATTTCATGTTTGCTATTTTTTTATGCTTTCATTTCATTGCTTTATTTTTGTACATAATACATTTTGATATTTTAGTTCCATGTGTGGTATACGCTCATTGGGTTAATGCATGTGAAAATGTGGGTTTGCACAATCAATGCCAACCAGTGTGTGTGTGTGTGACGGACATGTGTTGATGTACATAGTTGACTTTTGGTTTGTGTCTTGAGATGTCAGTAAGGGGTGGATTTGGGAAAATATTGTGTCTCAAGAATAGGGTGGCGTGCTGTGGTATTTTGGTGTGGAAGTGGGCCATGATTGTGCATCTTTATTTCATGTAGGGGGGGACATGAGTGGGGCCTTCTGGCAGGTGCCCCTTGCTGCTGGGGAGTGGGGGTGCAGGGGAACATGAGTGGGACATGAGTGGGGGCCTGCTGGCAGGTGCCCCTCATTGCCGGGGGATGGGGGGGCAGGGGGACATGAGTGGGGGCCTGCTGGCAGGTGCCCCTCACTGCTGTGGGGTGGGGGTGCAGGGGGATATGAGTGGAGGCCTGCTGGCAGGTGCTCCTCACTGCTGGGGGATGGGGCTGCAGGGGGACATGAGTGGGGTCCTGCTGGCAGGTGTCCCTCACTGCTGGGGGGTGAGAGTGCAGGGGGGCATGAGTGGGGGCCTGCTGGCAGGTGCCTCTCACTGCTGGGGGATGGGGGTGCAGGGGTACATGAGTGGGACATGAGTGGGGGCCTGCTGGGAGATGCCCCTCACTGCTGGGGGATGGGGGTGCAGGGGGACATGAGTGGGGGCCTGCTGGCAGGTGCCCCTCACTGCTGGGGGATGGGGGTGCAGGGGGACATGAGTGGGGGCCTGCTGGTAGGTGCCCCTCACTGCTGGGGGGTGGGGCTGCAGGGGGACATGAGTTGGACATGAGTAGGGGCCTGCTGGCAGGTGCCCCTCACTACTGGGGGGTGGGGGTGCAGGGGGACATGAGTGGGACATGAGTAGGGGACTTCTGGCAGGCGCCCCTCACTGCTGGGGGGTGGGAGTGCAGGGGGACATGAGTGGGGGCCTTCTGGCAGGTGGACCTCACTGCTGGGGGGTGGAGGTGCAGGGGGGCATGAGTGGGGGCCTGCTGGCAGGTGCCCCTCACTGTTGGGGGATGGCGGTGCAGGGGGACATGAGTGGGAATGAGTGGGGGACTGCTGGCAGGTGCCCCTCACTGCTGGGGGATGGGGGTGCAGGGGGACATGAGTGGGGGCCTGCTGGCAGGTGCCCCTCACGGCTGGGGGTGCAGGGGGGCATGAATGGGGGCCTGCTGGCAGGTGCCCCTCACTGCTGGGGGATGGCGGTGCAGGGGGACATGAGTGGGACATGAGTGATGGCCTGCTGGCAGGTGCCCCTCACTGCTGGGGGATGGGGGTGCATGGGGACAAGAGTGGGGGGCTGCTGGCAGGTTCCCCTACTGCTGGAGAGTGGGGGTGCAGGGGGACATGAGTGGGACTTGAGTGGGGGCCTGCTGGCAGGTGCCCATCACTGCTGGGGGGTGGGGGTGCAGGGGGACATGAGTGGGACATGAGTGGGGGCCTGCTGGCAGGTGCCCCTCACTGCTGGGGGGTGGGGGTGCAGGGGGACATGAGTGGGACATGAGTGGGGGCCTGCTGGCAGGTGCCCATCACTGCTGGGGGGTGGGGGGGGCAGGGGGACATGAGTGGGGGCCTGATGGCAGGTGCCCATCACTGCTGGGGGATGTAGGTGCTGAGGGGGACATGAGTGGGTTCCTGCTGGCAGGTGCCCCTCACTGCTAGGGGGTGGGAGTGCAGGGGGACATGAGTGGGGGCCTGATGGCAGGTGCCCCTCACTGCTGGGGGTTGGTGGCGCAGGGGGACATGAGTGGGGGCCTGTTGGCAGGTGCCCCTTACTGCTGGGGATGGGGGTGCAGGGGGACATGAGTGGGACATGAGTGGGGAACTGCTGGCAGGTGCCCCTCACTGCTGGGGGATGGGGGTGCTGAGGGACATGAGTGGGTTCCTGCTGGCAGGTGCCCCTCACTGCTGGGGGGGTGGGGGTGCAGGGGGACATAAGTGGGACATGAGTGGGGGCCTGCTGGCAGGTGCCCCTCACTGCTGGGGGGTGGGGGTTCAGGGGGACATGAGTGGGACACGAGTGGGGGCCTGCTGGCAGGTGCCCCTCACTGCTGGGGGGTGGGGGTTGTTAGGCAGAAACCTGTGCAGTTCGCTCTGGGGCCACTGCAAAAGATTTAGGAATACAGGTGTTCGGCAGTAAACCCATTTGGTAGCAGTCTGTACCACACAGATTCACTTGGTAGCTGTGGCTGAGCAGTCAGACTTCCTTCAAGAAGAGTTAGGCAGTATGTGGAGTATACAAAATAGGGCAATTTACACAGTAGAACAAGCAAACACGGAACAAGGCTTCGGTGTAATATATAGTTTTTTTATTTATAAGAACACATCTATGGAAAACACTCTGGCACTAATACGGCAAACAACTTCAATTACATTACTATAAGTAAATCAATTCCCCTAACAATAGTTCGACAAGTCTAGGTTCAACAGCACCACTTATTTGCAGACAGAGGTGAATGCTTTAACCTAGATGGCACTCTAGTATTCGTTAGGACAGGAGAGAAAAGGCAGGGTATGAAATCAACTCAGTACCAACACTTTTAGGAACAAATGCAAGGCAAGTAAGGCAGGGTCTACTGTAGATCACAAAGTTCAGAGGCCAGGCCCACTCGGAGAGAGGCAAGGCGATATCTCCCAAAAAGTATCACAGTGGAAATGCACTTTGAGTCTTTGTCGCAAATTGTTATAGAAAGATTGGACCAGTTCAGAACAGAAAGTTAAGAAGGCTTGGAGGCGACCCAATTGATAGGAGAGGATTCAGACACCTCACGCTAACTGACACAAGGGAAGCCATGCGGACACGGTACCTTGTTTGTGGAGAGACAGCTCCGGCGGGGGCAGTTGTTCATGGTGGTGGATGCACGTCGGGGCTTTGCCAAGAGAAGAGATGCTCTCGTCGTCGAAGGAAAGTTGAAGATCGTTGCACCACCAGGGAAGAGACCAGCCACGGAGTGCTCCATCACAAGGCACCACCTTTTTGGTCGCGGTACAGGGGTTAGTGGCTATCCGGTTGCTGGGGTGCTCTGCACGGGCAATTCGACCACTGCATCCTGGAACGAAGAAAAAGCAAAGGGGACTGGTTGTTCCCACCAGTCAGGGGAAGAGACTCTCCAGTGGGGAGATCTCCTCTGTCGTCGGGAAGTGGTAAGTCGGTTCAGCAGGGCTCCACCGGAGGTGTCATCGTTGCAGGTCAGCTCAGCTTTACCCTCGTCGGATTCGTAGGTCCTGTGGCGACTTCTGAAGATCCAGTCCCTAAAGCCCTGCTTTTATGCAGAAAACCCCCATTCATTCAGCCTAGCTGTCAATCAAAACACGCTAAGTGGTGAGCGCAGTGGCTCACCACTTGGGCCATTCACCAGAGTGCGACTTGAGTTGGCAAGGCAACTCAGTCCAGGGTGCCTAAACTCCCTCCCACACCCCCTGTGGTACTCAGACAGAATGGCACCACTTTGGAGGGCCTCTGTGCAGAAGCCCGCCAAAAGTAGAACAAAGGGCTCAACCTTTGGTTTAGGAGTCACAGAGACGAACACAGACGCCATTTTAAAAAACGAGTTCTGGCAGAAAATACCAACCGATAGATTTATTTAAGATAAATAAACTGGTGGTATGTTAGAGATTAAGGAGATAAAGTATTAACCTCCAACAATGGGAAGAATCCCATAGGATTATATTCAGGGTCGAATATAACAAGTAGTTTCCACTGCCACCAGCCAAAACTCAACGAGGGGGGGCGGGACAGTGCCCCCTCGAATAACAGACCCAGGAGTAATCGAATTACCCCTACTAGTACGTCCACAATAGGATGGTTTGTACTAGTTCTGTTAGTAAATTTAGGCCTAGTAAAGCCAATGGTGACTTTACATGCCCGGGGAGACAGTAGTCAGTCCCCGGGTATGGAGTCTATGGTGGGGATCCTCTAGGATGCCCCAGTGTTACGGCACAGAGGGTGCGTTGTAACACACATAGCAAAACATATGAGACCCTATGGAGTAAAAGACCCCATAGCCCATAGAACACATTGACATTCAAAGGAATTAACCACATTCATGTCCAAGAGTGGGAGAAAAAGAGTCTCACTCTTGGCAGGATGGAAAAAACAAACTCCAGAAATCCAGCAAAGCTGCTGGGGGACTCACTAGGTTAGGAAATTCAGCCTAAACAGAGAATTCTCCCTAACACTCCCCCCCCTCCCCCCAGACTGAGGGACAGGAGGATTTAATCCACTCCTGGATGAATCTCATACCTCTAGTCGATGACATACATCCTAGAGAGACCATCGGCATTTTGGTGGTGACACCCTAACCTGTGCTCAATGATGAAATCAAACCCTTGCAGGCAGAACGACCATCTCAGTAGTTTTGGGTTTTCTTCTTTCATTTGCATTAATCATCTCAAGGGTTGGTGATCAGTCTGAATGACAAAAGTAGAACCATACAAATATGGCCTAAACTTCTTCAGAGCCCACACGATAGCAAAGCATTCTCTTTCGATTGTTGCCCACCTTGTTTCAGGATCCTCAGCTTGCAGCTGATGAAGCAAACGGGGTGCTCCTACCTTTCCCATCCAGTTGACTGAGTACGGCACCTATTCCTACATTTGAAGCATCTGTCTGCACAATGAAAATTTGGCGGTAATCAGGAGCTCTGAGCACTGGGGCTTGGCAAAGAGCCTTTTTCAGGTTTTCAAAAGCTTGATTGCACTCCTCGTTCCATCTAACCTTTTTAGGAAATTTGGGCGAGGAGATGACATTCAGTGGAGAAGCTATAGTCCCATAGTTCTCAATGAAATTCCTGTAATACCCAGTGAGGCCTAAGAAGGCTCTCACTTGGGTCTGAGTAGTGGGTGTTGTCCAATTTTGCACAGCGTCAATCTTACTGAGCAAAGACCTTATTTCTCCACCTCCTACCTCATGTCCAAGATAGACTACCTTACCCTGTCAAATTTGGCATTTACTCGCCTTTATGGTCAGATTGGCTCATCCAAGAGCCTGCAAAACATCTCTCAGGTGGGTGACATGTTCTTCCCAGGAATTGCTGAACACTGCTATGTCATCCAAGTATGCCATGCAGAAGTCCTCCATCCCATTCAGAACCTGGTTTACCATCCGTTGAAATGTAGCAGGTGCATTCTTCAATCCGAAAGGCATTACCTTAAACTGGTATAAGCCAACGGGGGTAGAAAATGCAGTTTTCTCATTGGCATGGTCTGTCAGGGCTATTTGCCAATAGCCTGACGTCAAGTCAAATGTGCTGAGAAACTTGGCTGCGCCAAGTTTGTCCACCAACTCAACTGTTCTTAGCAAAGGGTGGGCATCTGTCTTGGTGACTGCGTTAAGAGCTCTATAATCCACGCAGAATCTAAGTTCTTTAGATCCGGCCTTTGGTACTTACACAACTGGGCTAGACCATGGACTAGTAGAGGGCTCTATTACCCCGAGATCAAGCATCTTGCTGACCTCACCTTTGATGTGGGTTCATACGTTTTCTGACATTTGTTATCCTCTGCTTTTGACTGGCAGACAGTCACCAGTGAGTATGTCATGCTGGCCCCAAGGGGTCAAGCCTGGTGAAAGCGAGAACAGAGAGGCAAACTGATTCAACATAGATTTGCACTCTTCTTGTTGCTCGGGTGTCAGATTTGAAGAGAGATTTACTCCTTCAATTTTTTCGTCTAAGGGTAAGCCTCTGAGGAGATCTGGAAGAGCTTCACTCTCTTCTTCTTCCTCGGATGATGCTAGAAGCAACGCTCCTACATCAGGTCTTGAGACATACGCTTTGAGTCGGTTGGTGTGGAAGACTGTCTGATCCTCCTTGGGCTTGCCCAAGTCCACCAGATAGATGACGTCTCCGAGTTTACCCACAACTCTGATGGGTCCCATCCATTTGTCTTGCAAGGCCCTCTGCCTTGTTGGGATCATAACGAGAACAAGCTGGTCTTGAGCGAACTCAACCATGTTAGCCTTTTGATCATGCCAGTGCTTGACCAATGCTTGTCCAGCTTTCAAGTTATCGCTTGCTTCTGTCATCATGTGCGACATTCTCCTCCAGAGACCTATCACGTAGTCAGTCACTCTGACTGGCTTGGGGGAAGGACACTCTCCAACCCCTCCTTAATCAGGGCCACGGACCTCTGACGGGATGACCATAGAGAAGCTCAAAGGGAGAATAACCTACTCCCTCCTGAGGGACTTCTCTATAAGCAAATAGAAGGCATGGCAGTAGAAAGTCCCACTTACGCTTAAGGTGTTCCTCTAAAGCACCTATTATGCTCTTCATGGTTCAGTTGAACCGTTCTACCAACCTATTGGTTTGTGGGTGGTACGCCGTTGAGAACTTATAAGTAACGCCACAGGTTTTCCACATGGCTTTCATGTAGTGGGACATAAAGTTTGACCCTCTGTCAGAGATTACTTCCTTAGGAAACCCGGCCCTGGTAAAAATACCAAGGAGGGCCTTAGCCACAGCCGGATCTGTAACAGTCCTCATAGGAATTGCCTCAGGATACCTAGTAGCATGGTCTACTACAACAAGTATAAACCTGTTGCCTGAGGAGGTTGGAGGATCAAGGGGACCAACAATGTCAATCCCTGCTCTCTCAAATGGGACTCCCACAACTGGGAGAGGCACTAAAGGTGCCACATTCTTGGAGCCAACCTTACCAGAGGTCTGGCAGGTGTGGCAGCTCCTGCAGTGCTTTTCTACTTCGGCCCCCAACTTTGGCCAATAAAAGTAGAGAGAGAGCCTTTCCTTAGTCTTCTTGAAACTCAAGTGACCAGCCAAAGGAATCTTGTGGGCTAACTGCAAGAACTGTTGTCTGTTCTCTTGGGGTACTGCAAGTCGTTTGTAGTCTCCAGGTGCAGACTCGGTTAGTTCACTATAGAAGAGGCCATCTTCCCAGTGCAACCTGTATTTCCCAGGCTCTTGCCCTTTAGCCTGAGCTTCTGCCTGGTGGCAAAGACCTTCCAGAGTTGGACATTCTCTCTGTCCCTTACTGAAGTCTGCCCTGCTGGGTCCACCTTCTGCCAGTAAAGACTGCAGCTCAGGATGGTCAACAGGATCCAGATCTCCAATGAGTTCCTGGCCTTCCATTAGCTCTTCTTCAGAGTCTAATTCTACCACACAGGGTTGTACCTCCCTCTCAGCCTCAGCTGGAGGTGGAGTTACGGGTGTAACTTTGGACAACTGCGGGGAAGTCCTTGTTGGCTGCACTGAAATGCTGGCTGCTGGTTTCGGGGTAGAAGTCTTAGGTTTCCCTTTCGCTTCTGAGTTCTTTGAGTCAGCAGCGGACAATTCCCGTGGAGCAGGAGTGATTTCTTTCGTCATCATCTCCTGGGGAGTACCGCGCATGGTTCTCTCCCTTGCAGGTCTGGTTAGCTACTGTAACCGTTTACTAGGAGGTCTGGGGGTATGCGATACAACTCTGAGAGTTTTCAAATCGTTACCCAACAGAACACGTCCTGGTACCTCACTCTGTATGCTGACAGGTATCTTCACAGTCATGTTGTTACACTGGATGAGAACTGGTAATTGGGGAAGCATCTGCAAAGGCCCTCCAGCTAACTTGGTGAGGCGTTTGGGTGCCTTAGCAACATCCTCAGCCTGAAAAAAACGATTTATCCACCACATTTATGCTGGCCCCAGTGTCCCTAATGGCAGGAGTCTCATGACCATTCACCTGGACACTGTCCTTATAATACTCTTTAGTATTATCAGGGATAGAATTATAGACGTCTAAATTCTGTTGTTCCCACAACCCCAGAGATACGAATGAAACGCTGGCTGAGACTCCAATGGGTTCATCAGCCAGCAGTAGAAAGTTTCCACTTGCCATTTGGACTTCCTTTTCTGGAGCGAAGTCTAAGCAGACAAGCTGGACCTCTGAAGGTTTACCCTTACATCTGGGATCTCCTTTCACGTGGTCAGTCGAGCCACAAACAAAGCTTTTACCGAATGCTTTCTGGAATGGTGGCTTGTTCTGGCCTCCTTCCGGTTTGGCACCAGAAGACACACTATTCTGCTGCGGTTTTCCTTGTGGCTTACCCTTCTGGTTTTGTTTGGGGCCCTCTTTGGAATTTGAGTTATTCGAATTCTCTTTTGAGTCTTTCTTAGGCTGTTTCCCCTTTACTTTTTCTGAGTTGCCCCAGAATCCTTATGAGTAGCCCTGTTGGCAACCCACAAGTCAGCAGCCTTAGCTAGCTTCCTGGAATCCAATTCCTTCGAATCAGCCAAGTGCTGTCTGAGCTCAGAAGAACAGGCATCATAAATACACTCCAACATAAAAAGATTCTTCATACCCTCATCTCATAAGTGTTCACTTTGTGACCCTTAATCCATCCCTCTAAGTTTTTCAACCCTTCACTCACCCAGGTAGCCCAAGGGGTACCATCATGCTTTTTGAGGGTTCTAAACCTCTTAAGATACTGGGAAGCGGTCTTCCCGAATCTAGCTATCAAAGCTAGTTTCACACTTTCGTAATCCTTCTTATCCGCCTCCCTCAACTCCATTACCACATCAGTCGCAACAGGGGCGAGCCTGGAGAACAACCAGGGAAGTAAATAATTCCCGGTGATGTCCTGGAGCCCATGATTGTACTCAAACAGTTTTAACCAATCCCAAACATCCAATCTCGGTTCATACATACCCACTAATTCCTTTGGCATCCGGGGTCTTTTGGGACTGGAGCTCCTAGAGGAACCAGAGTAGAGAGAAGCATTTTCCACAGACAACTTTTTCATCTCTAACTCGTGATTAAGTTCTATTTCTCTGAGTCTTAACTCAGCTTGCTTCTGCTCAGCCTGGGCATTCATCTGTCTGAACTCGAGCTCTTGGTTTCTTTCAGATTGAGCCAAGAACCGTTTGTATTCTAATTCAAGCTTCATTTTTTCAAGTTCAAAATAAGCAGGGTCACATGTGGGACCTGGTATGGGCCCCATAGGTACAGTAGGTAAGGCAGACAGAGGCTCAGAGTGGCTAACTTCATTAGGTTCACTTTCCTCTTCCGACTCATTATCAAGACTTTGATTCAGATCAACACCATTACTGTTTTCTACATTCGCTGAAGACGTTGGTTCCTCTGAACCAGTACCCAGACTTTGGTTTTCCAGCAATCTCGCTATCAGTTCTACTTTCTTGCCGTTTACAGAAAGATTCTCTTGTCTACAGAGGGCTCATAAACTCTCAGTATTTCACCTGACAAGGATTCTTGACTGTAAACTTCCATAGTAGACATGTTTTTGAAAGTTGCTTTAAGTGCTAAGCTTTGTGGTTAGTTTTCCTAAAGTGTTGCAAAGCACTCTAAACTGTATACTCGATACAAATCCCACCACTGTACACCAGTGTTAGGCGGAAACCTGTGCAGTTCCCTCTGGGACCACTGTTAAAGATTTAGGACTACAGGTGTTTGGCAGTAAACCCACTTGGTAGCAGTCTGTACCACACAGATTCACTTGGTAGCTGTGGCTGAGCAGTCAGACTTCCTTCAAGAAGAGTTAGGCAGTATGTGGAGTATACAAAATAGGGCAATTTACACAGTAGAACAAGCAAACACGGAACAAGGCTTCGGTGTAAAGATATATAGTTTTTTATTTATAAGAACACATCTATCGAAAACACTCTGGCACTAATACGGCAAACAACTTCAATTACAATTACTATAAGTAAATCAATCCCCCTAATAATAGTTCGACAAGTCTAGGTTCAACAGCACCACTTATTTGCAGACAGAGGTGAATGCTTTAACCTAGATGGCACTGTATTATTCGTTAGGACGGGAGAGAAAAGGCAGGGTATGAAATCAACTCGGTGCCAACACTTTTACGAACAAATGCAAGGCAAGTAAGGCAGGGTCTACTGTAGATCGCAAAGTTCAGAGGCCAGGCCCACTCGGAGAGAGGCAAGGCGATATGTCCCAAAAAGTATCACAGTGGAAAGGCACTTCGAGTCTTTGTCGCAAATTTTTATAGAAAGATTGGACCAGTACAGAACAGAAAGTTAAGAAGGCTTGGAGGGGCCCAATGGATAGGCGAGGATTCAGACACCTCACGCTAACCGACACAAGGGAAGCCAGGCGGACAAGGTACCTTGTTTGTGGAGAGACAGCTCCGGCGGGGGCAGTTGTTCCTGGTGGTGGATGCACGTCGGGGCTTTGCCAAGAGAAGAGATGCTCTCATCGTCGAAGGAAAGTTGAAGATCGTTGCACCACCAGGGAAGAGACCAGCCGCGGAGTGCTCCATCACAAGGCACCACCTTTTGGTCGCAGTACAGGGGTTAGTGGCTATCCGGTTGCCGGGGTACTCTGCACGGTCAATTCGACCACTGCATCCTGGAACGAAGAAAAAGCAAAGGGGACTGGTTGTTCCCACCAGTCAGGGGAAGAGACTCTCCGGCGAGGAGATCTCCTCTGTCATCGGGAAGTGGTGAGTCGGTTCACCAGGGCTCCACCGGAGGTGTCATCGTTGCAGGTCGGCTCAGCTTCACCCTCATCGGATTCTTAGGACCTGTGACGACTTCTGAAGATCCAGTCCCAAAAGCCCTGCTTTTATGCAGAAAACCCCCATTCATTCAGCCTAGCTGTAAATCAAAACACGCTAAGTGGTGAGTGGGGTGGCTCACCACTTGGGCCAATCACACCAGAGTGCGACTTGAGTTGGCAAGGCAACTCAGTCCAGGGTGCCTAAACCCCCTCCCACGCCCCCTGTGGTACCCAGACAGAATGGCACCACTTTGGAGGGCCTCTGTGCAGAAGCCCGCCAAAAGTGGAACAAAGGGCTCAAGCTTTGGTTTAGGAGTCACAGAGACGAACACAGACGCCATTTTAAAAACCGAGTTCTGGCAGAAAATACCAACCGATAGATTTATTTAAGATAAATAAACCGGTGGTATGTTAGAGATTAACGAGAAAAAGTATTAACCTCCAACAATGGGAAGAATCCCATATGGTTATATTCGGGGTCGAATATAACAAGTAGTTTCCACTGCCACCAGCCAAAACTCGACGAGGGGGGACGGGACAGTGCCCCCTCGAATAACAGACCCACGAGTAATCGAATTACCCCTACTAGTACGTCCACAATAGGATGGTTTGTACTAGTTCTGTTAGTAAATTTAGGTCTAGTAAAGCCAATGGTGACTTTACATGCCCGGGGAGACAGTAGTCAGTCCCCGGGTATGGAGTCTATGGTGGGGATCCTCTAGGACGCCTCGGTGTTATGGCACGGAGGGTGCGTTGTAACACACATAGCAAAACATATGAGACCCTATGGAGTAAAAGACCCCATAGCCCATAGAACACATTGGGCCTCATTACGACCCAGGCGGTAAGGGGTTTACGGCGCCGTAAACAGCGCCGACCCTTACCGCCTGAGTACGAGGTCCCTTAGCGCCATGGCGAATTTAACACCTGCTTTTAGCAGGTGTTAAAATCCATGGCGCTAAGGGACCATGGAGTTAATTACGCCACCGTAATTTACGGTGGCGTAATTAACGCCTTCCCCACTCCCATTATGCCCTATGGGGCAAAAATGGGAATGGGGAAGGGTAAATGGGGATTGGGGACTTACCGCCCCGCCAAGGTCCGAATGGGGCGGTAAGTCCGCCAACCACCATGGCGTAAACGTAGTTTACGCCATGGTGGTAAAGTCACGGCCCAGGCGGTAACTTACCGCCTGGGTCGTGATGAGGCCCATTGACATTCATAGGAATTAACCACATTCATGTCCAAGAGTGGGAGAAAAAGAGTCTCACTCTTCGCAGGATGGAAAAAACAAACTCCAGAAATCCAGCAAAGCTGCTGGGGGACTCACTAGGTTAGGAAATTCAGCCTAAACAGAGAATTCTCCCTAACAGGGGTGCAGGGGGACATGAGTGGGACATGAGTGGGCGCCTTCTGGCAAGTGCCCCTCACTGCTGGGGGGTGGGTATGCAGGGGGACATGAGTGGGGGCCTGCTGGTAGGTGCCCGTCACGGCTGGGGGGTGGGGGTGCAGGGGGACATGAGTGGGGGCCTGCTTGCAGGTGCCCCTCACTGCTGGGGGGTGGGGGTGCAGGGGGACATGAGTAGGACATGAGTGGGGGCCTGCTGGCAGTTGCCCCTCAGTGCTGGGGGGTGGGGTGCAGGAGTCATGAGTGGGACATGAGTGGGGGCCTGCTGGCCGGTGCCCCTCACTGCTGGGGGGTGGGGGTGCAGGGGGACATGAGTGGGACATGAGTGGGGGCCTGCTGGCAGGTGCTCATCACTGCTGAGGGGTGGGGGTGCAGGGGGACATGAGTGGGACATGAGTGAGGGCCTGCTGGCAGGTGCCCCTCACTGCTGGGGGGTGGGGGTGCAGGGGGACATGAGTGGGGGCCTGCTGGCAGGTGCCCCTCACTGCTGGGGGATGGGATGCATGGGGACATGAGTGGGACATGAGTGGGGGCCTGCTGGCAGGTGTCCCTCACTGCTGGGGGTGGGGGTGCAGGGGAACATGAGTGGGGGCCTGCTGGCAGGTGCCTCTCACTGCTGGGGGATGCGGTGCAGGGGGACGTGAGTGGAGGCCTGCTGGCAGGTGCCACTCACTGCTGGGGGTGGGGGTGCAGGAGGACATGAGTGGGACATGAGTGGGGGCCTGCTGGCAGGTGCCCCTCACTGCTGGGGGGTGGGGGTGCAGGGGGACATGAGTGGGACATGAGTGGGGGTCTGCTGGCATGTGCCCCTCACTGCTGGGGGGTGGGGGTGCAGGGGGACATGAGTTGGTGATCATATTGCAACATGACATGTGGCTTGGCTGGGGGGCATGCCCATGGTGGATGGGCTGCGTGCGGGACATGACCAGGTGTGCAGGGTAGTCCCCTGTGGTGTGGGCTGCCTGCAGGGGCCGTGGAGGGGGTAGAGGGGACACCTGGGAGAACCCACACTGCCAATTCATGTGTGGGACTTCCTCTGCACCTGACTGGATACACGTACCCCGTTCTGACAGCAAAATCGCCTTTGAAACTTCACGCGCACCCCCGAAATACACGTACCCCACTCTGACAGCAAAATCGCGTGTGAAACTCCCCGCGAACCCCAGTAATACACGTAACCCGCTCGCACAGGGCCAATCGCGTGTGAAACTCCCCGCGAACCCCAGTAATACACATAAGCTGCTTGCACAAGGCCAATCGCATGCGAAACTTCCTGCAAACCCCAGTAATACACGTAACCCGCTCGCACAGGGCCAATCGCGTGTGAAACTTCCCGCAAACCACATTAATACACGTACCCCGCTCGCACAATTGCATGTGAAACTTCCCACGAACCCCAGTAATACATGTACCCTGCTCGCACAGGGCCAATCGCGTGTGAAACTCCCTGTGCCGGGGTGTACATGTATTCGGAGGGGTGCGCGGGGAGTTTTACAGGCGTTTCCGTGGTAGGGGGCCTGCGCACCATGTACCGGATTTGTGCGCTGTGCATGGCGCACGGGGAGGGGTTGGGGGCTTAAGTGGCGCTGCTGCAGGGTCGCTGCGCCATTCTGCGCCACGGCTGGTTTTGCATGTTGAAATCCATGAATACGCTGTGCGCGGAAATGGATTTTAGCGCACGCGGCTGGCGCAGACTTCGCACGCGCACACTGTGCTCCAGCCGCATGCGCCACTTGTGCGCTGGATTCTATGAATTACCCCCTTAGTTTGACTATTACATGTGCATGCAGGTAATGCATATAATGCTCTAAACTGGAATACTCAAAGATGTGCAGACACATTAGTCTCAGTGATTATATTTCTGTTATAACGAAATCCATGGACAGCCAATTAGCTCCCACATGTGCATTGTGTTGTGATATAGATGTTTGATTATTTTTTATACACTCTAATAATGCTAGTGTTTTCCATTCTACTCAACTTTGAATTCTTCAGGGCATCAGGAGAACTTTCTTGGTGGTTATACAAGATGTATCTATCCCGCTAGCTGGAGTGACTACAGTGAGCTGAGATGCACATCAGTCTTAATCTAGAGCCAATATTATTATTTTTTATAAAAAAATGAAATGATTCAGTAGACTGCAAGTGCCACTTTTACAATCAAGGCAAGCTTCAACCAATTCATGAAAATCCAGAAATGTTTTCCCAGGTGTCCTTTGGTCACTAATTTATCATATTTTAAGTGACAGTGGCAACGATGTGCAATGTCTGCCATGATATACAGGGTTATTCCTCTAATGCCCTGTCAGGAAAACTCAAGGAGGAGAGAATGTTATGATCACTCTCAGGATGAATATACATTTTCAAATCCATTACATCTGCCCGATGCACAGCAGTGATGAAAACAATAATTAATTGTGGAGGTCCCAAGGCCCCACGGTTACAGTTAACTGTGTAGTTACCAGGTCTAGTTACCAGGTGAGCGAGAAAGGACTGTTCCGTTTATCAGTACAAAACGCAACCAATGAAGTAATTAAATAAGAAGATGACCTATCAGTATGGGAGTCGGAACGATGAATGACTTTACAATCTTCATGTGGATCTAATAATTCATAGTTGGCAGAGGTTCCTATCCGGCTGATAAAATCACCACAGAGTAATTTCACACGTGTTTTGGTTATAACAAAGTAAAAACTGATACATTTGCTCTGTTTAATGTATTAAAACATGGGTTGCTATTTTTGGCTTGTTGGTAGTAATATCAATACATTATCCGAATTCGACAGCCCTCCAATGAGATTGCGATGATAATGTCTAAAGATTTAAAAGCACATACTGCAATGTCGTATTCAGACAATGAAAACAAGTCCACCCGCATTCCTACTCCTAGAACTCAGCCAAACTTTATAATATAGACAGCCTGAACTTCAAGATGTAGACAGATCCATGACATGGTTTACTCTATGCATATGCTATCATACCTCTTGCAATGATATGCTATTTTTGGATTATCAAATGTATGTGACAGTCCATCAAAATTCCATGAGAAGTTATTAAAAGGTACACATTTAACTGCCAGCAGATTGTCATTATTTCCCAACTGTGCATGGAAAGAGTTGGACAAATAGACATTACACGATTCAATCGCATATAACAACCTAGAGTCAAACACATTCAGTCAATCAAATTCCTGGAGACCGGCGATAGGATCAAAACACTAGGCTGTTTCCTCCATTGACTAGCAACAGCTTTATGTTTTTTTTCTCTAATCATGAGAGTGATTGGGTTCTACTCATAAATTATATTTAAATGGCTATAGGTTATTTTACTGGTTATTTTGCTACATCGATTTGATAAGGCCAGGTTAGAATTGAACAGGAACTTCACAATTGTAGGGTTAGCAAAAACAAGTACCCCTTACACAATCACCACCCATATGCTCTTTTGGACCAACCCATTCTACTTCTGAGCCTTCCAGCATGACACAGTGGAAGGCTCAGACGTCTGACCACATCTAAGCCATAAACAGGCTTGGTATTCTTAAGCACTTTGTGTACAAACCTAGGCTTTTGGTACCCATGACATAAATAATCAAGGATCCAAAACAATTTGAGGTTTTTACTGATCACTTTTTAGGGAGCTGTTGTAAAATTGGCAAATTCGGATTTCTGTTTTATAACCCCTGCCAAATGTTGTTTGGGGCCCTAGGGAATTAAATGGATGGGCTCAGCTGCCTGTGTTTATTTGGGCATGGCTTCAACATGCCCCAGCTCACCAAGCACTGAGTTGAATACAGACATACCCCTGGCGCAGCAAACAACTTTTCCCCAGCTATCTCTCCTTTCCGTGCTGCCCCCCTTAGAATACAGTTAACTTCCACTATAAATGTGTTCCAATTGTACACATAGAAATAATTGTTCCTTCTTATGCCTTCCTGAGCACCTTATCTATTCCTCTTCCCAATTATATACTTTCATTTGGCTCCACCCTACTAGTACAGAATTTTCTGTTATACTCCTTCTTTGGCTGTCTAAAAGGCAAAAGCACTTTGATGCAATGAACTATGGCAGTAGGTGCTACACACATGCAAGATAACATAACACAACATGTCTGGCCATTCAGACAAGTTTAGCATCTATAGTCTGTGTGCTAAATTGATCCAATGGATGACTCTATGTATCAGTGAGGTTGTCTATTCCATACACTCCTTCATCAGAATAGGTATTCGTGTCAGAACAATTACTAAAGGGTCAGCGGCAGGGAGTGGTAGGGAGTAAAGAAAAAGCAACATGATCTAAGTTACTATTGGCATGCTGTTTCAGTAAATGATTTGATGGCTCAATTGTATCACCAGGGCTGTCCTTTCAGACAGAAGCGGGCTTTAAGTACAGACTGAGTGCATTTTCACTACATATCAGCATGCTCACACATTAGTAATCACCTGACTAGTAAAGTTACAATCCTGGAAGTTCCCAATCATTTTAGTGAGGCCGCAATGAGACATTTTGTGGTTGATTAATAAATGAGCAGCAGTCTCTGCCTTTAAATTCGGGGCTAAGAGGTGCTCACTCAACTTAGTAAATAGGCAACTAGTGGGCAACTCTTATTTGGCACCATAGGCAGAGCACTCACTGGTGAAATGAGAGATCAATAGGTTGCATGACAGTATCACTGTCATTCCTCTTTTCTGTTGAGTAGCCCAGTGAGAGGGAGAACTCGGTTACAAGTGAACACATACAAGACAGCACTTCACTCATAAATCACTAGTAAGCAACATGATGTAGGATCTACATCACCTTTTTAGTTCCTTAATGACCATCTGTTACAGCAACGCAGGCATGGTTTAGCAACACGGGCATGGTTTAACATAATGCTTCGGAATGAGGAGGTACCACCCACTATCCACTGATCTTAACTATATTGGGTTCTCTAACCAACAATCCATCTTGCATTTGAAACATCCTCTGAAATTTAATTAATGTTCTCAAATCTTCCTCCCCCATGAAATCTTGTTCAGATAAGGGAAAAGGTGCTTGATCTTGTAAATATTGATATCATTTTTCAATGGTTAAATCATCTTTTTGAGTTGTATTTGAAAAAAAAAACTTGGAGCATCTCTGCTCCACTGAAGGGTGGATTTAAATTGTGATTGAGTCCCTGCTGTTAGGAATGGTTTCATATCAATGTATTCCCCTTGAAGAGACTAAGTTATGGCTAATTGATCTGTCAAATAATTTCCCTTTTGTTCAGGACCTGTTATCTTAAAATTACATTTAATCTTCCAGTAAATTATTACACTGCTTGACATCACCAAATCTTCTTTAGCTTGAATCAACTTTCTATATTTCATGAGTTTGTGGGTAGAACACAGTATAAGCGTTGTTTCGAATTCATCACATTTTCAAAAATATATTTCAGATGTAATCAGAACTGGCAATTATCACAAATTTCTAGATTTGATGATTCACAGCAGTAAAGACTGCTTGATATGGCCATCAGCTCTGACACCTGACTAGTGTGAGGACCAATTTTCTAACTGGCTGATTGTTCAGAGGTGTCATTCACACACGCATTTCCTACACCAGCTACTTCTTCCTTCTCATTATTTTCTGTGATATGGAAGACCCATCCTTCCACATAAACTATGAGTCTTCCTTGGTGTGTGATGTCGTTATACACCTTGTGAGGAGAAGATAAAAATGCCTCCATATTGTCAGTTCATTTAAAATCAGATCATATAAACACTTAGTGCCAACATAATCATGCAGATCGGCTTGTCTTTAACCACTGCAATCTTTATTTTAGCCATAGCTTATGTCTTCAAGGTAGCCTATCATAAAATTAATCCGGCAAGTAATGATTCAATTAAAGATATTCCCGGTTCATAAGCAGAAACACTGCAAATATTGCATAGACTGGTGGGTGGGTGAATTGATGGTAGTGTTTTGATGCTGTGCCATTGTCAGTAGGGATTTTTCACCGATATTGAACTAAATTTAGACAGCGTATTATGTCTTACTTGCATATGAAATTACCATAATAACCTAGTCATTCAATTGATACAAGACTACATTTTAACAGCCACTGGAAAATCCTGTTCCCAGCTAAAAAAAAATACCTTGTATTTAAAGCAATATGCTAAGCAAGAGGCTTGGGAACAACTTTGTTTCACTTGTTTTGAAGCCTATTTTTCTGTGTGCCCCCACTCCCATTTGACCCCTGCCTTCGATATATGGTCTATGCAATAAGTGACCCTGTGCAATTGTCTGTGAATTTACGACTGTAATTGGGCAGTCTTAAGACACTTCAAGCACATGTAGATGTGTATGAAGAAATGCTTTTGCTCCTGGATTTCCGAATTCTATCATCATGTGGCAGGTCTCCAATGAGTGTTCTTTTACTGTTTTACATTTTTTGCTAGGTCATCTACATAGGCCAGGTTTGCTCTTTCTATAAAGTGAGGCATGTCTCTATATATATATGAAAATACTAGCTGGGATACCCAGTGTTGCCCGTATCTTGATCGAGTGGTGTCTCATGTGCCCTGGAGGATGTTGCTCTTGTCCTCTTGTCGGCAACTCTTGCTTCCGTTTGCTCTGGAGTCTCATGTGATTTGATATGAGATGATAGTTCATTTATATAGCGCCTATACACAATGTGTTTCAGAGCGCTTCAAGGCAAGGGGGGGAACAAGGGAAAATACGACATTCTTACAGGCCATGAACAGTAAGGATGTGAAGATAACAATCATACTCATCATGATTACATTTCAGATAGTGCAAGAGCTAAGACATAGATAAGTAAGGGAAGGGGAGAGTGGGAAGGAAATGGAAACAGACATGCGACTACCGTACTAGTCCTGACAGCATTTCTGGTAGAGCTGGAGAAAAACAAAAGGTGAGGGAGAGGGGTGCAAAAAGGGAGGGGAAGTACAGAACCCGAGACTATCGTACTAGTCCTGATGACATTTCAGATAGTGCTGGGCGGGGTGGGAACAAGCAAGGGGAGGAGGTAGGAGACAGACGAGGTTGCTATCATACTAGCTCCAGGGACAATTCTGACAGAGTTAAGTGCATAGAAAAAAGTAAGGGGAGGAGGGGAGGAGATAGGAAAAGGGAGAAAGGGAGAGGAGAGAACAGAGAGTAATACATCAAAAAAGAGTGGAGAAGCAAGAGGGGAGAGCGAATACAATTGCAGAAGTCAGTAGTAACAAATAATTTTGCAAGTCAGGATACAAGATGAAGAAGGAAGGGAATAGCATGATTCAGGGCAACCAAGAGTACAGGATGTAAAGTAAGTCCAGCATGAGAGTTGAGGAAGGGTGACGCACCATGAATCAATGAAGAACATAAAAGTCAAAACCAGCATTGGCCACAAGACGGTGATGGTGAAACCAGAATGTATCAGGACGGACTCCTCCAGAAGTAGGCTGGAGGGAGGCCAGGGGGAGCAGGGTAGAAGAATCAAGCAGAACAGGCAACACCTATGTGTGAGAAGGGAAGGGGCACAAGGGAACATCACAGGGGGACCAGAGGGTGTGGGGATGACCTGTGGGGACAGAGGGAGTAAACACATGTTGGTGCATGTGTACCTGCTGTATGAGAAGAGGGTCAGGCCCTGGGTCCTCCTGGTCAGAACAGAATTGCCCTTTTCTTCATTAGCCCTTTGCTTTAGACACCCCGAAGAGAGACACCCTTGATCTAAGAGTTAATCTTGAGAGTGCATCTTGAGAGTTTGCTTTGTTTATGGAGAAATAGCCATGATCTAATAACCTGCACCCAAATAATTCCACCCCCCAATCTAGGACAAGAAATAGGTTGCATTTACCAGAATATTCTGTTTTGATCAAAATAATAAGTCGAGGAATGCAAGATGGTCCTCTAAATGTCAAAACTGAAGTAGTCCCCAGCAGTCATTTACTTTATACATGCAGCTTGTCTACCGAAAGGGAAACACTAACTATGGACTGGGTCTCACTAATATTTTAATTCCCAATCATACGTAGAAAAACAAATATGAATAAATATTCTAGACAATAGAAACAAACATCCCTTAATGTAGACATTAAATCAATTGCTCTCGTTTGATCTGACAAACCCAAGTTCTTCAAACACAATTTGAAACAAAACAATTCGCTTCATTTTTTCTCGGGTTTGTTTTGGTTACAACTGTTTTTGTTTTTTATTGTATTATTTGTTGTTGCACTTTAGTACACTTTTCACAGATTTTATACCTAATCAAACTACATTAAAACGTCATTAAAATACATTACACAACTAAAATGACAAAGGAACAATTCTTAAGATCTTGTAAATTTTGGGGATAAATAGTTGACTACCAATCTCTATTCGAATTCATAATAGCCATCAGAAAAATATTCTCTCATACTGTTGCCAATTATACAAAATCGATATTTACAAACACACAAATATCATTCAGTTGTTTTTCAACTGCTTGCCACAATCTAAGTATAGCAACCATTAGAGTAATCTATACACTGACAAACATTACAACTGTTTTATAGGCTTGGGTTTAAGAATGATGTGTCTTTTTCGACTAATGGGACAGTATTGCCTAAGTCCTTCACTTTCTCAAGGAATGCCCTCAATGTTCACCCTCAGAACACCCAAGTTCATTTTATTTTCTAAGGAATAGATTTCAAGTCATTATCTGACTAGAGCAGACACTAATCACAAAGGATTTCCATTCTACATTTAAATTTGTGATGGGTAAGGCTCTTGGGATCCCAAATTGCTGGAGAAAAGAAAGCATTATTATAGTGAATCTAGCCATTGTTATCTGGAATTAACTAATTCTTGGAACATATGAGTAAATATTTTAGGGTTAATTTACTCACTCTTGCTTTGGCTTTACAAGACCCATGACAGGTGGTGACATCAACCAGCTTCAGGCAAACCTTTATTTCTCAAATAAGGCAAACAATTAGAATTTATAGCTGGAAATCTATTTCACATTTTATCAATTGTATCTGGAATTACATATGCAGCTTGTAGTTGGTAGAAAACAGAACCATTTGCTGACTTAAAAATAAAATACCATTTTAATAGGCTTCTTTAATAACCATGCACATTATTCAGGAGGCCTTACTGCTCTGCCAGGGCCAGCAGTAAGGGCCTCAGTTAACATCTTCTTATTTGAAGTCACATTCATCAATCTGTTACCAATGTGGTCTTCCAGATATGTTTACCAAAACCCCACGTTAAGGAGATCACTTTTACATGTTTTTTCATATGTTTAAAATGGCTTTATTTGAATTAAACAAGGCTGTATTGTTAGCCTTAATAATGTCTCAATCACATTGATAAATAATGAGGTCTTTGCATTCTTGTTTTCACGAAAACTGTCACTTGCTCTTTCCTTATTCAAACTAAGTTGAGAATTTTGAAGTTATATGTAAAAGGAAAATCATTTATTTGTGTTCTTTTTACTGATGATGGCAATCTAATAAAGGCTAGCCCTGTCAATAGATTTAACTTTATTTTACCTTACTTTACTTTCTTAATTTATATTGCACACCACTGACCCAGAGGCTTAAGGGCACCCACAGAGGATAAATACAAGACAGTACATATACACAAGACGGCGAACAGAGGGCACAGAGGTCCACAATCACTAGGAGATAATAGGCAAGCTAAAGTTGGATGATCTAGCTAAATTAGTATGTCTTTAATTTGTTCCTGAAGACAGGTGTAGAGCTTTCCTCCCTAAGATTCACAGGAATTGTGTTCCATACAGTGGGGGCTCCCACAAAAAGCTCCTTTTTTTGCTTGAGACAGTCTACAGGCTGGGATTTTTAATTGGATAGTGTTATTGGACCTTAGATTGTGTGAGTTAGATTTTATTTCCAGAACTTCTGTAAGATATGTAGATGCTGTATTTTTGAGGCATTTATGTGTGATTAGAAGAAGACAAAAGATGATTTTGGCTTACATAGGGAGCCAGTGTAGAGTCTTCCTTGCATCAGAAATATGGTCTTCCCTATTAAGATCCAATATAATTGTAACAGCTTTGTTCTGTACAACATAAAGCAGATTAACTTGTGCTACTGGCAGACCACCTGACAGGCTACTACATGAATCAAGTCTGGATCCCATTGGAGTCCTGGCAAGTACCTCTCTGTTTTCCCTGGAGATAAATGAACGTCCATGTGTCACTAATTTAATGCAATAAGAGGCAGAGGAGACCAGTCTACTGACCTGTGCCTTCATGTTAAGATTACAAAGTAAACCCCAAGTGCCTTTACTTTATTTTTTGTTTTGATCTCACAGCCATCATTTGAAATTGTGCGTATTCCATCTCCATCTTACGTGTTTTAGCTTCTGTACCCACCAGCATCAACTCAGTTTTGCAAGTGTTATGTGGAAGCCCATTGCTGCACATCCAGAATTGGATCAGTCCATATATCTTGTTAACCATTAATTGATGTCCAACAAAATTGCCAGAAAGGGGTACGACACATTGTGTGTCGTCAGCATAATTTGTGAACTCAATTTTGTTTTCTTCCATAAAATCAAAGAATGGGATTGTAAACATATTATAGAATACTTGGGAGAGGCAGGACCCTTGCTGAACTCCTTGCATGAGTTCAATAGGTTTGGCAACCACCACTGTTCTGCTCACCCGGCACTGACGCTTGTTAAGGAATGATTTAACCTAGCATGCTGCAGACCTTGAGAATCCTGCAACTTCCTCCAACCTGGTGACCAACAGTGCCTGGTCCAGCAGGTCAAAGGCGGCCACAAGGTCAAGAAGCATGATCATAACTGTCTGTCCATTAGCCATATATTGCAGCAACCTAGACTTAAGATCCAGCAGTGCTGTTTCTGTACCGTGGTTTTCTCTGAACCCCGACTGTCATTTGTTCAGAATATTGTTGGATCTAAGATAGGCTAAAACCTGTGTATAGAGACTTGACCCGAAATCTTGATTGGAAATGGAGAGTTAGATATAAGGACAGTAGTACAGTGTGTTCAGCGGGCAAAGTCCATTTTTTTTTCAGTAGGGGTGTACTCCACATGTTCTTGATGGTATTAGGAACACACCATTCACTGAATGATGCATTAACAAATTTACACAGTGCAGGGATAAGTATCGGAGAGCATGCTTTAATGGCCAGGGCAGGACAAACGTCCCCTTTACAATTCGTAGCTTTCATTTATTTTTAGTATCAGTGTCAGTTTGAGTTCACTCACGGGTTTAAATGAAAACGGTTCCTCTGGCTTACATATTCTTCCGGTGGTGCTGAAGGTTTTAATGTCAGTAGGAGTTATCACTTTATTAGTAATTTCCATCGTATCTTTAATGGTGTTTCATTTATCTAACATGGCATCTTGAATCGATCGAGGTACACCATTCATCATCATTAATAACATTGTTTGTGTTATCTTGACTTGGTTGTTCTAATTCCTTAAGATTTTGAATAATTCTCTTGGTTGGGACTGTGCTTTATTAATGAAGTCATCTAGGCATGATTTTTTAGCTAGGATGACAGTTGCTGTGAATCTTTTTGCTGTAATTTTGTAGATATCTTAATCGAGCTCCATGAGGGAGTGTTTCCACTTGTAGAGTGCTTTAATTTCTTCACTCTGAAGTGCTTGCAACAATGGGGTAAACCACAAATTATTCTCCCTTTGGGTAACTTTCTTTACTCTCAAGGGGGTCACAGCATTTACCACCTTCTGTAGAGTGCACTGATATACATTTACAATTTCATCCACAGAGGGGGACCCATTCAATTCCTCATACAGAGGTGTCTGGTGTGAGTTTTGTAGTATTTCTACGTATTCTCATAGTTTTGGGCAGTTTCTTGTTCACAACTAGCCTCTGATATGTGACTACAAAGTGTTAAAAAAGTGTTCAGACCAGGGACATGGGTGTATGTTATGATTAGTTAGGGTCACATTGTAGCCCGCCAACCAATCCAATGTAGTACCCTGATCATGTGTGACAGTCTTCACAAATTGTTCAAAGCCTAAATCTGCTAGAGCCTCCTCAAAAGACCTAGCACAATCATCATTCTCATTGATTAGCCAAAGATTAAAATCTCCTAAAAGGATTACTCTGGTATTGAGTTTTAAAAATGCTAGAAGTCGATCAAATATTTGGTTGGCAAAGACCTGCATAACAGTTGGGGGTCTATACACAAGGATCACCTTAAAGGTATTCTCGGGATCTGTCCTTACTTTTATGTTAAGTGCATCACAACGGTCCAAGTTGGCATTGTCAACTTTCCATATATCCAGTGCATTTTTGAAGATACAGACGAATCCTCCTCATTTCCCCTCTTGCCTGTCCTGGCAGAGGAGATTATAACACTGAGTTATGGCTGGCACAAGTGATGGACGGGCTGCAGCATAACTCCATGTCTTAGTCAAAGCGCATATATCTATATCATGGAGAGCTACATATGTGGTAACATCAAGGGTGTTTAATAAGAGACCTTGTGTTAAGTAATAAACACTTTAAACCACAGATGATATTGCTGGGCAGTATGGGTAGCTTAAAAGGGGAGATTATGGACTGCGAGTGGTCATCCTCTTTTAATACAACTGAGCCACTATACAAAGTACATGGAATCAATGAGTCCTTATCAGAGGCGTGCCCCGTTACATGTCGGAGGATATCAACATCGTTCCCCTTGGCTATGATTACTGAGGGTTGAGTATTGGATCGCCCACCCAATGACATAAGGTCAGGAGCTCTCATTTCAGCTCCAAGCGGATTATCCCTGTCTATGTGGACCGCCCGCGCAGATCCTCCATTTTCAGATAGGCATGCATAGATATTGCAAAGTCGAGTGCAGACCTGAGCTACTTTGTTCTAAAGTAGCACAGTTGTAGTCAGGAATTGCATTTTTGTCTTTTCAACTGGTGCTGAGACTGTGGCAGCTCTCATATTTGGTTATTTACCTCTATTAAAGGCACACCGTCCACACAAGAGTGTAAAGGACTGGCTTGCCTTATTCGCGCCGGTGCATTCGCCCTTGAATGAGAATTTGTAGTCTGTTCGACTAGAAAGTCACTGGGGATTTTCGTTTTTATGGCAATGGTGCTCGTGTAGAGCAACCAGCTCTGTTTTAAATCGCCACCACGTTTTAACACACTTTAACATGATGGTTATCAGAACGTGACGGGACTCGATTTATTCCACACAACCTAATAAATTAACAATCTAAAATGCTAAATCAGCAATGCAATAAAATCCTTAAAAAAACAATTCAAGTGGGAAACTGGCTAATATCAAGGTAAACAACAATCTATGAATGATTCAACTCTTTCCAGAGTGAAGGAATACAAAAGAGTGACACTTACTGATCGCCTCATTCATTGGTTTATTCATTGCTTGAACTCCAAAGGTTGGAGCTAACTCACTTGTCTCCCATACTCTCTTTTCACAGAAGACAACCAAGATATGTTTTAATGCACCTAAGGAAACCAAATTAATAGTGATAATGTCCTGCTTTAACATTGCATGGAGGTTAACTAGTTTTTGTTTAAAATAATGTAACTGGTTTCAAGTAAAATTAATAGATTTTTAAGTTAAGACCTAGGACATGGAGACAAGTGAAAATCTGAGCTGAATGAGTTACTGTCTCTTTTGGAGTATGATCTAGATTGGATGAACCCAGAAATAATCCCATGCCTAACAAGATGAGATAACACGCTTGTTACTAAATATCTTTGTGTTAATTAATATCATTACCTGCAGACATTTGTAATCCTAGCTGTGTCATATCATGTTTGTCTGAATTGATTATTAACTGCAAAAACCTCTGATTGTGAGCATTAATAATACACTTTCATCAGCATAAACTGAAAGTGGAATGTATACGCCATAAAACGTAGGCATATCTTCCGCTAATACAAAGAAGGTAGCAGGTGCCCCTCGCTCCAAAGAACACGGCATGATAACCTGTTCAGTGTTTTTTAACCACTTTGAGAGTTCACAGTCATCTGCTTTTTGCTCACTGTACCTTTCACAGATGGGAAATATTAATTTGCATATCAGTCTTTGTCCCGCCCACATGGGCAGTCCAGCACCGAAATGCTGTGACAATTCATTCTGAACAAGAGTACCAACAGCAACCCCATACACGTGTTTCAGCCTTGGTGGGCCTCATCAGTGAGGTGAAGCTGTGTCCCTCTGAGCACAGTGAGCAGGGAGTCCACGTCTGGTTGCCCCCAGGTAACTTAGGATGACCAACCCAAGTTCCTTACAAAAATACAAAGAAGGTAGCAGGTGCCCCTCTCTCGAAAGAACATGGCATGATTACCTGTTCAGTGGTTTTTAACCACTTGGAGACCTCGTAGCCATCTGCTTTTTGCTCACTGTACCTTTCACAGATGGGAAATATTCATTTGCATATCAGTCTTTGTCCCGCCTGTCGAACTGGATATTAAATTATGCCTCCTATTATAACGATTTGTATGTAAATTGGCCTATGCCAAGTTGCTTACAATTGTACGCGAATAGCTCTCTACGGCAAGGTCTTGACCTTAGAAATTGATGTAAACTGCCATCTTGAATCAAGCCTCCATTTTAGGTTAGAACCGCCATTTTGGGGTTTTTGTACAAAGTCACCCTGTAATCTAAAATGGCCGTCTCGTGTGCCCTTGTTCTTGCCTTAACCTCTCCAACCTCTGTAGGAGAGTTAATGTCCAACCTGCCTTCAGGCTACATGTTAGGGTCATGTAGACCTTGTCCTTTGTTGACCTCGGGAGCAGGGGATTACTTGAATTAGCAATGTTAAACTACAAGTATACAAGAACAGTAATGCTATCCAAATATAATATGTGAAACATTTGTTTGGTCTGTATTAAATCAGCATGTAAAGAGTGTAAATGTTAAATTAAAGAGTAATGGAGTGTGTTAGTAAATATATTCAAAAGTAAACCACATGCATGAGATATGTAAATTAGGAAAGTGAACCTGGCACGTCCCCCGCCCAGTGTATAATTAACCTGTAAGAGGGCTGGACATCATTTTACAAATTGTATAAATGCGTCGATGCTAGGCCTTGATGTATTGACGGCCAAATAGCTATTTGTGTACTTTGTTGAATACTGTTCAGTTTTGTAATAAAGATTCTGGGAATCTTTACAAGCCTGTGTCGGTGTATTTTCCTTTGCTTGGTGTAACAGCCGTAATATTGTATTTTTTCTGATTCCACACGCCCACATGGGCAGTCCAGCACCGAAATGCTTTGACATTTCCCTTCTAAACAAGAGTACCAACAGCAACCCCATACATGTGTTTCAGCCTGTTGGGGCTCATCAGTGAGGTAAAGCTGTGTCTCTCTGAGCACAGTGAGCAGGGATTCCACATCTGGTTGCCCCCAGGTAACTTAGGGTGACCAACCCCAACTTCCTTACAAAAATACAAAGAAGGTAGCAGGCGCCCCTCTCTCGAAAGAACACGGCATGATAACCTGTTCAGTGGTTTTTAACCTCTTTGAGAGTTCGCAGCCATCTGCTTTTTGATCAGTGTACCTTTCACAGATGGGAAATATTCATTGGCTGTGAGCTCTAAAAGTGGTTAAAAACCACTTAACAGGTTATCATGCCGTGTTCTTTCGAGAGAGGGGCGTCTGATACCTTTTTTGTATTTTTGGAAGGAACGTGGGGTTGGTCACCCTAAGTTACCCGGGGACAACGAGACGTGGACTCCCTGCTCACTGGGCGCCTGCTACCTTTTTTGTATATCTTCTTCTACATTACACAAAACATCATATAAAGAAGGTTAAATACATTAAAAAGGAGTGGAGCAACTCCGCACCCCTGATAAACCCCAACTGCAAATGGAAAGGAATTAGTAATCAATGCAACATAACTTAAACATAAAACAGTATTATTATTTCTCGTAACAGCATAAGTATATTTAGAACCATCAGTAACTAAGTAACACTCTCAAAATTCACAATAGTTTGTGGCAAAGACCCTGATGTTGGGTGCCAACACCCCTCCTATAGCACATATGTAAACGGGTAAAGATTTGGGTGGCTTGGATCCAATCTATTAATCTAACTGATAAAAGTAATGTTGTTATATCAGACAGTAACTTTACAGTAAGACTTGATCACCTTTTTTTGTACACAGGATAACACATTACATAATAGGAGGCACCAGATGTCAAGAAATCTTGTATTAAAATAAATAGAAGGGATGTAGTCAGGGCCTCTGTTCTCCCATTAATTTGTAGCCAGTCGTATCTCCTCCATACTAAGCAATTCTGGAATCTAATCAGTACTTTAGAGGAGCTGTTAAGGCTTGCCAATTTAGTTGGACCATTACATGTGCATGCAGGTAATGCATATAATGTTCTAAAGTCGGATATTCAAAGATGTGCAGGCACATTAGTCTCAGTGATTATATTTCTGTTATAATGAAATCCATGGACAGCCAACGAGCTCCCACATGTGCATTGTGTTGTGATATAGATGTTTAATGATTTTTTATACACTCTAACAATGCTAGTGATTTCCATTTTACTCAACTTTGAATTCTTCAGGGCATCAGGAGAACTCTCTTGGTGGTTTTACAAGATGTATCTATCCAGCTAGCTGTGATGACTAAAGTGAGCTGAGGTGCACATCAGTCTTAATCTAGAGCCAATATTATTATTTTTTATAAAAAATGAAACGATTCAGTAGACTGCAAGTGCTCATTTTACCATCAAGGCAAGCTTCAATCAATTCATGAAAATCCTGAAATGTTTTCCCAGGTGTCCTCTGGTCACTAATTTATCATATTTTAGGTGACAGTGGCAAGAATGTTCAATGTCTGCCATGATATACAGGGTTATTCCTATAATGCCCTGTCAGGAAAAGTGAAGGAGGAGAGAATTGTATGATCACACTCAGGACGAATAGTAATTTTCAAATCGATTACATCTACCTAATGCACAGCAGTGATGAAAACAATAATCAATTGAGGAGGTCCCAAGGCCTCAAGATTACTGGTAACCGACTAGTTATCAGGTCTAGTTACCAGGTGAGCGATAAAGGACTCTTCTGTTTATCAGTACAAAACACAATCAATGGAGTAATTAAATAAGAAGATGACCTATCAATATGGGAGTCAGAACGATGAATGACTTTACAATCTTCCTGTGGATCTAATAATTCAAACTTGGCAGAGGTTCCTATCCCGCTGATAAAATCACCACAGAGTAAAATCACATGTGTTTTGGTTATAACAATGTAAAAACTGATAGATTTTCTCTGTTTTGCATCTCTGCTCCACTGAAGGCTAGGTTTAGATTGTGATTGATTTTCTGCTGCTAGGAATGGTTTCATATCAATGTATTCCCCTTGAAGAGATCCAGTTACGGCTAATTGATCTGTCAAATAATTTTCTTTTTTGTTCAGGACCTTTCATCTTAAAATTACATTTAATCTTCCAGTAAATTATCACACTGCTTGACACCACCCAATCTTCTTTAGCTTGAATCAACTTTCTATATTTCATGAGTTTGTGGTAGGACACAGCATAAGCATTGCTTTAGAATTCGTCAAATTTTCAAAAATAGATTTCAGCTGTAATCAGAACTGGTAATTATCACAAATTCCTAGATCTGATGATTCACAGCAGTAAAGACTGTTTGATATGACCATCAGCTCTGCCACTTGATTACTGTGAGGACCAATTTTTCAGAGGTGTCATTCACACACGCATTTCCTAAACCAGCTACTTCTTCCTTCTCATTATTTTCTGTGATATGGAAGACCAATCCTTCCACAAAAACTATGAGCCTTCCTTGGTGTGTGATGTTGTTATACACTTTGTGAGGAGAAGGTAAAAATGTCTCAATATTGTCAGTTCATTTAAAATCAGACCATATAAACACTTATTGCCAACATAATCATGCAGGTCGGCTCGTCTTTAACAAATGGAATCTTTATTTTAGCCATAGCTTATGTCTTCAAGGTAGCCTGTCATAAAAAGAATCCGACAAGAAATGATTCAATTAAAGATATTGCCGGTTCATCAGCAGAAACACTGCAAATATTGCAGAGACTGGTGGGTGGGTCAATGGATGGTAGTGTTTTGATGTTGTACCATTGTCAGTAGGGATTTTTCACTGATATTGAACTAAATTTAGACAGCGTATAATGTCTTTCTTGCATATGAAATTACCATAATAACAAAGTCATTCAATTGATACAAGACTACATTTAAACAGCCACTGGAAAATCCTGTTTCCAGAAAAAACAATACCTTGTAAGAGGCTTGGGAGTAACTTTGATTCACTTGTTTTGAAGCCTCTTTTTCTGTGTGCCCCCACTCCCATTTGACCCTTGCCTTCGATATATGGACTACGCTATAAGTGACCCTGTGCAATTGTCTTTGAATTTACGACTGTAATTGGGCAGTCATAAGAGACTAGAAAAGCACACATAGATGTGTCTGAAGAAATGCTTTTGCTCCTGGATTTCTTAATTCTATTATCATATGGCAGGTCTCCACTGAGTGTTCGTTCACTGTTTAACTTTTTTTGCTAGGTCATCTACATAAGCCAGGTTTGCTCTTTCTATAAAGTGAGGCATGTCTCTTTATATATGAACATGCTAGCTGGTGGTCTCATGTGCTCTGGGGGATGTTGCTCTTGTCCTCTTTTCGGTAAACTCTTGCTTCAGTTTGCTCTGGTGTCTCATGTGATTTAATATGATATGATAGTTCATTTATATAGCGCCATTACACAAGGTGTTTCAAAGCGCTTCAAGGCAAGGGAGGATGGCTTCAGGCTGACGCATGAGACTGCATGGCTCACCTTGTAGCATGAAATACACTCCATTTTGTAATACACTTAGACCCCATTTTGAGTAAACTAATTCAGGCCTCCGTTGAACAAGCAGCCTGCAGAGCTGCAGCTCTTCCCCACTTGATCGCGCTAAGCAAGCCCGCACTTCCCCCAGTCTCCTCCCCATGGTGGCTCCACTGATGGCCTGTTCTCACGAGCAACTAGGTGTGAACAAGTAACAGAACAAACACTGTATCATTTACCTTCCACAGTACATCATTGCCCTGACGGTGACTGGAACTTAAGTTGAGGTCTGGGAAAAAACAAATCTGTCCCTATCAAACATGCCTTGACCCCCTGCAGACCCCTACATTCATGATATTTGTTGTGCCTAACCCCCTACCCTGTTCCCCGTTTGATGTGTCAGACCTGAATGTTAAACTCATGTGCCACCCAGTCTTACCCATGCTGCCAAGCCATTTGCGAGGAGGCTCAAAACTCATAGGGGCCGATTCATGGAACAAACGTGTGCCGAAAATCTTGGCGCAAACAGGTGCAAGCGTGAAAAAACAGGCGCACAGGCACGCGTGCACTTAATTGAAGTCCCTGCACGTTTCCCTCGGGATGTGCGCCAAACCTGTGCGTGGCATACACGGGCACACACGTCATTGCAACAGCTCGAACAATGTGCGTGATGCGCACAGGGAAAGCGCACAACGTCCGCACACACACCAAAAAGAAGGCGTAACAGTGGAAGTACTGCAGGGAAATACACGGAACGCCCAAACACACGCGAACAAGCCATATTCATGGATTCGAATATGGGAAACTCGTGCATGGCAAAAGATGCGCACATGCCTCAACACGTCCGCCACACGAAGGCAGGCGGAAGCATCCCCACGCACAGCATAAAAGTGCGCGCAAACCACAAACACATATATACCGCTACGATGAATGCCCCATTTGACGCAGCACTGATCGTGGGACACCGCAGGAGGAGGAGAATAGCCAGGGCCCACATTTCTTTGCCACGGACCAGCCTTTTTGGGATGCCTGACGACCACGTCTATAGCAGGTATAGGTTTCCACCTCATATCATCCTAGACCTCGTCAGGGAATGGGATGATGACCTTACATCACCCACCCTGTGCTCCCAAGCATTGAGCCCCTTGGAGAAGGTGCTCAATGTCCTGAATTTTTTGGCCACTGGGTCATTTCAGCGGACAACTGCCATAGTGGGGGTGTCTCACAGGCCACGCAGTCATGCTGCCTACACCAGGTGTTGGCAATCATCACTGCACGCCCCTCAGTCCGCAGGCACATATACATGCCCAGAACACCCACAGAAAGGCAGGCCGTGGTCTGAGACATTTACAGGGTGGCACACTTCCCCAAAGTGCTCGGTGCCATACAGTGCACCCACGTGGCCCTAAGTCCACCTAGGGCAACTGAGCACATCTATCGGAACCGCAAGCACTGGCATTCCATCAACGTGCAGGTTGTATGCGATGCTAAGGGAATCATCACCTCTGTCTATGTAAACTACCCTGGCTCCACCCATGACAGTTTCATATACAGAATGTCCGCCCTGAGCCGGGCTCTGGAAGCTGGGCAGCATGGTGACACATGGCTCCTAGGTGAGTACATATGCCTGTGCACATGCATGCATGTCACACACAGACAAATACCAAAACCCCAATAATCACAACTATTTTCACCTCCCCAGGGGGCAGTGCCTACCCTCTGAGCAACCACATGATGACGCCAATCCGGAACCCCACCACACCACCCCAGGTAAGATACAACGATGCCCATATTGCAACCAGGGGCATAGTGGAGCGCTCATTCAGAGTGCTCAAGTCACGCTTCCGCTCCCTTGACCGCTCTGGTGGGCAGCTACTATATGCACCCCGAGTAATGTGCAGGATCATTGTGGCAGCATGTGTCCTGCACAATGTTGCAACACGGCGGGAGGTACCAGTGGACATGGTGGTGCCCCCACATCCCCAACCACAGGCACAGGCTCTGCCCATGGGAGGGGACAGGGCACGTGGCGAGGCAGCCCGGACCCAGCTTGTGGCCACATTCTTCACCCAAAACTCCCACCCCTGCGGAGTGCACACAGGCCTGGCACCTACCGGGTGACAATCGATGATGACACAGAGACAGCCAACTGTCACAACCTTACCACCCTGAGAATGTTGCCACAGAAGTGCTACAATGTGTGCATCCCTAGCTACTTAAACATAACCAATCCTGTGTGACCAAAAAAGGAACACATGCAAGGTGTGTATCACACCCTCCCCCCAAACAGGCCATGACAATCCCTGGTATGTCACCCAAACCCTCCCAACCCACATCACCCTTGTCTGCCTCACCATGACATGGCATGCAATAGCAAAAGCCCAACACATGACCAATAAGATACGAAGTGACATGTGATAAATGGAAAGTGTCCCGAGACAATGACGCCTGACATGGAATCAGATGAAATGACTGACCAACAGCCTCCCACACATACCAAGCCATACACAAATGCCATCCACCAGTCCTACCATGAACACAACAGTGAATGCCTGTTCACATGCACATTGGGCAAGCCAAAATCCCTACTCCTGAACCCGTGTTCTGTGTGTGTCACCTGCAACACACTGCTCAGCACACAGCACTTTGAGCAGCCATAGTGTTGCAGATACACCTTGAGCATCACATGAAAAAGACTAATCACTTCCACAACCAAATGACACATGTACAGGATACACAAATGGTAATAGATCATGTGCTGCATGGACACAGCGGGCCTGAGAATGCAATCTGTGTGCACCTGTGGCCATGGAAGAATGGTTGTGCGTGTGGTGGATCATTGAGCAACTGTGTGTGTCATTAGGGACATGCACTCAATATATGCATGTGAAATCAAGTGACCCTGAGTGTCCTGTACACATCACATGTGAACATTGGCCATGTGAACCCCCCAGCATGTCAAACCATACCAATCCCCTGACACCTGAAAAGGAAACACAACACAGGGACAGGCATTGACCAGCACAACACATCATGTACATAGTACCCCACAATTACAATGTCAGAGTGCCCAAAACACTGTAGCCCAAGCCAACTGTCCAACAACAAAAGGCCCTCCCTTACACATCACCTTGACCTTCAGAACATCTGTCTCTGGGGCATGTAGCCTTCTTCCCTCAAGTCTACCTGGCTACAGGATCACCCTTCCCCTTGCTCTCCATGTTCCAGCTTGCGTGTAAATAGGGTCCAGCCCCCTCAGAGGCCACCTTGACTGGTAAAAATACCAAATCGCAGAGAACTCCAAGGAGCCAAACCCTCAAACCAGGGAAAAAGCCTGTAGGCACCAAAAAACCCAGGAAGAGTCTCCAGTAGAGGACTAGAAGTAGCAGGAAATGTCAAAGCACATGTCCAAGCACAATGATAGAACAACCAAGGTAGCACAGTTGAACAATGTTCCAACAGGATGGGTACCATTTACCGTACATAACATACAATGATGATGCAACAACCGATGGGTAGTGTCACAGCTCTGGGGTCCAGGCGCTGGAGTTGTATGAACCAAACACCCCCTCCGTGGTCTGTGCGCCTGCAAGGTCAAACTTACACAGGCCTCTGAGACCCCGGCAGGGAAGGAGGGTCAGGGATATGTAGCATGGACAGGCATTGGTAATCAGGAGAATCGGAAAGAGGGTCAGGAGAGTGGATGTGGATTTGCAAGGGAAAATAGGCAAAATACAACTATTCACAAAAACACATACTCAATTAGAGAAAACATGTTCATCATGCACATTGCACCAAAACAGTCAAATGCAAGCCAAAGAGAGACTTATCTCTGGGTTGAGTGCTGGCTTCCTGCCTGCACACTCTCAGGTCCAGTAACAGGAGAACTTCAATGCTGCAAAGAGAGCGTGAGTTACTAATCTGAATGTGTGATTACAACACACACACACAACCTCATCCATGCCCCAAAGTAAGTGACTTCTCCACAAACAAACACCCCTGTCTGCTGCTTTGTACCCATACGTTAGCTTGGCCCACCAATAGTTCATACACTGTCAATGCAGTAAGGCAGGCGCATGTGGCCGTGTGGGAAATGGAACACCAATGGGTCAAGAATCACACATGATACAATGGTCCCTCGGTGAGCTGCTAGACGCGTATAGCAAGGTGCAACTTCAGTACAAGTTGTGTTCTGTCAGCCGCATATTTCAATAGGTAGTGCACCTGGCAATTAGCACACGCAAATGACATGCACTGGCCACGAGTCTGTGCCTCGCTGGGTGTCCCTGTGTGTCGTATCAGTATCTGGCTAGGAATGCTACTGCCCTAATAACTATGCTTCAATGGAGCAGGGGGTACTCCAGGAAATGTTTGATGGCCCCTGCGTGTGCCCCTGACAACTTGTAAAGCCACTTGGCATTTGTCCCTCAACGCATGCCAGCTGTACTGTGTGCTTCTCCAACAATGCCTGGTAAAGCTCCCCAGCACTGGTGCCACTTAGCATGCATGTGCAAGTGGCCTGGTGGAAGGTTGGCTGCGTTGTCAGCCCTTGTGCTGCTCACGTTGGCTGGATATCCTGGTAACACGCCTGCTTCTGTTGGACGTCTTCGCACAAGCCCTGTGCCTGTGCTTGCGCACACATCCACACATCTGCACCACCGAATGTGCCCAGTTCTCTGAAATCGTTGTCCCTGTGTCTGCTGGCAAAGGTAGTCTGGAGGCTCATCTTCCTGCAGAAAGGGCATTAAAGAAATCAATAAGACATGAAAGTTCCCTGTGTGTGTGTCTTCATGCTGGTTGTCACTGGTCCAGGTCACAGAGCTACATCCAAACTCCTCCCACCATCATTGACAGGCAAAGAGTGCAGGCTACTGTCTACAGCATGAAGTGCATCAAGCACATATACAGGCAAGAAAATGACATACATCACAATCCACATCAATTAATGCATAAATCAATCACATACTCACCCAAATTCATTACAGACATCGGGTGGATGAAACACAACCAATCCCCACTAGGGGTGTTAACACAAGTACAACAGCAGCAGACAGGCCACAGTCATGAGGCAAGTCCAAAGCCCTTGTGTAAAATTTTGTAACACCAAACAATCCTAGCGAGCCCATGGATAAGGGAAGCAGGAGTGGCATATGTGAGTCAGGACCCCAAGCTGCAAAACACATATACAAGACAAGCTTGAAGGGCCCAGCTGGAACAGACAGTGGATGCTTTCAAAATCCAGAAAGCACCATACTGTCACATTAATGCACAATAGACAAACAATATTAAACTATATTAACTAATTAAACTAACTATGAACAACCTACATAACCTAATTAAAATAACTATCAAATAGTCAATATCAACTAACTAACCTAAAAGGAAAAATCAAAATGGCCACATACAACCCGGGGGGGGGGCACCCACTAGGGGGGAGGTACAGGGTGTACCTCAACATCCACATGCGATGATGTTGAGACAAAAAAAAAATCCTCCATGGGCTCAATGCCTGCACACCACGACCTGTGTGGAAAATAATTTGTCATCCAAGTCTGCCTCTTCCTGTAAAGGATGACGTGGGCCAGGAGCCTGACCACGCCTAGGTGCAGCTTGCCCCTCATCAGCAGCAAGTCTGCCGGACAGGTGAGCTTGGTTCTGTGTGGCAATGACACGAAGGTCTGCATGCAGAACCTCCCGTGATACATGTGCTTCCTCTTGCAAGGTAACCCGTGTAGCACAGAGTTCTTCCTGCATGGTCTGGCTGGACAACCGATGCACCTCCCGGCAAGCATGTAGCTCAGCCAAGATGGTACGCTCAAGCTGCTCAAGCCTCTCCTCTGACCGCACCCTCTGGGATGTCAAGAGGGCATCCAGAGTGGATCTGAGGGACCGAGACTCAGCCCTCAGCGCATCCATGTGTGCATCTGTGTGAGCATCAATTGCTTGACGCAGAGACAACATTTCAGCCTGGCGTGCCCTGTCAGAGGCTGCCATGCCCAGCCTGAGCGAGCGGGCCATGGACTGAGCCGCCTGCCGCTGGAGAAGCACCTGCCTAGCAGGGGGGAGCATGGATTGGGCCACATTCCATGCTCGCAGCGATGTTATCAAGTGCTGCCCCCTGACGTTCTGAATTGGCAGTCCTGTCTTGCTCCCACTCAGTATACCTCGGTGGCGCGTGGCCACCGTGTTGCTGGGCTTGACACCTGCGGGACCCAAGGACCGGCTGTCCTTGTTGGCTTGGCACCGCCTGTGGCTGCACGACTACATGACCCTGCGTCCTGATCCACCACAGGCGGAGGTCCCACCACTGACTGGCCCCTCAGTGCAGGTGTCGCAGACAGAGTAGTGTCCACATCAGAATCACTCACCCCTGACGTCTGGATCTGATGCTCATCCAACTTGACATGGCTGTCAGAGTGGTCATCTGGGCTGGAATCATAGTCAGCCAAAGGCAAGATGGTCTGAAGCACACGTGGGTGTTCGTGGACTACCACCCCACGACCCCAACTAGTACCGGGTTGTGGTTGTGATAACAACCCTGTGCCTGGCATGACAACACCATCCTCTGGCTCCATTGCGTCATCATCTGAAAAGTGGAGAGAAAAAATACATTAGTACACATGTCATAAGCACATGACACACATACACGTAGACATCCACAGACAGCCAACACATGAAGCAGGACATGTCACACCCAAAAGATGACCTGCCATGCATGCCTGGTCAATTTGACATAGCATCAGTATGTCGGCATGCAGAACAGTGTTACATGGCTCAGAAGCAGGTTGATGCAGTGCACAACATGTGTAGTTATTCACTATCAACATGAACAAGTACTTCATGATGTGTATCAATAATCTTGAAGCCAGTGGAAGGGCTAGTTCAGGCATCATGTGCAATGTGCATGCAATGGGTTGCATGGCTACAAGCAAAGCCCCTCCGCCCCCTCAGTGAAAATGCAGGGATGCCTTGCTTGGTAGCAAAAGGCTGAACAGAGACCTGTGTATTGGCAGACAGTGTTGACTGGCACCTATGGCATCATCTGAGTCAACTGACAACACATCAGATGATGATGGGACAGTAAGCAGGACCCATGACGAACCCTCAGTAGTACACCCGAGTGTGCAAAAGCCACTACACCAGTTGGACAGAGTCAGTGGGCCTGAAACTGGGGAGGACTGTGCCCCACAGAGACTGTGACACCCTAAACATGTGTGTGATGCAGGACAGGGCCAGAGTGGGAATGGGATGGCTGAAGAAATCCCATGAAATGTTGGTCATTCAAGACACGCACTACAATGATCATCCAGGCAATGACACATAGGGGCATGCATGTAATGCACATGGAGCATGAAAGGGCACTCATGTCCCTGCGGAGCATCTGCCATCTGCACAGTCCAAGTGAGACACCCTGCATGAAGGGCAGAGGATGTACCCCACTGCATGTGTCTGGCAGGTTGGCTCGTGGAAGTTAGCATGTACACAGGAGGCTTGAACAGGCCATTGCAGTAGCACAAAAAGTTGCACAACAGTGCAATGGTATAATTGGACTGGGCACCAAAAGTCCTGCATCTCTCCCACTCCCTCGACCGTTCCTTCTGGTATGAACTCCGCAACGAGTGCCTCGTGTGGAGTGAGGTCATCCTCCTCAGGTGGTGGCCCACCGCCAGTCACCAGGGTCATGCTGTAATTAGAGGCACGCTTGGCCTTAGCGCTGCGTTTGAGGTATTTACAATGCTTCTTGCACTCGGCACCTGTGCGCACCTCATGGCCAAATGCACTCACATTGTCCGCTACATGCTTCCAGTGTTTATTCCGATGGGCAGCCGTATTATGACAATTCGGCCAAACTATCATGTCACAGCTGTGGGCCTTCACGTAGTCCACAAGGCAGTCCAGTTCCTCATTGCAGAAAGGCTTCTTCCTTGACGTGAAGGAGGCTGTGACTGTGTCTGGGGTCCCAGCCTGTGCTGCAGATGAAACCTTCCTCCTCTTGGATAGTGGCACGGACCCTGGCTGGCAAATGCCACCCTGATCACTATGGCCAGTGGGACCGGTGGATTGAACCAAGGGAGTGGCAGGTTGAAGGACGACCGAAGGCCTGACTTGCATCAGTGGCTGCTGGGTGCCCTGGAATGGACCCTGCGCAGCAACATCCGCTGTGCCAGGGTCATTGACCACGACTGTCCTGGTTGGTAGTCTCACAACCGGGGTGTTGATGGCTGCATCTGCCCCTGCAGTTGCCAACACCCGGCTGGTCGGGTGAGCAGATGACATTGCTGCCCCAGGGACACGTCTCTTGGTCAGGGCAGCCCTGCATGCACCTACGGTGTTCCTCCTGACCGGCTGGAAATCTTCCAGTGACTCTTCAAGTGCCAACGCAGCCTGCGCTGGCAGACCCTGAGCCTGGGTAGTGGTGTCCACAGCTGCACCTGCAGCTACCACTCCCCTTGGGCTCGTGGCAGTTGATGACAGAAGCTGCATCTCCTGGAACCACAGGGGGTGATGGCATGACTGCACCAACACATGGCACATAATTGTGCTCAAGTGGCGCACCCCTGCCTCTTCCCCCTCTGCAGCCACCCTGGACACCCTGGAGTCCCCCTACTCCCTGGTCACCCCGGCCACATCCCTGACCACTCCTGCCATGAGGCGTACACCCAGCTGAGGCTGCCCCTCACCTTTGGTGGCCTCCCAACCATGGCACAGATGGATTAGTGCCGGCACAGATGAAGTAGTGCCAATGGGAGGTGTACACCACAATTGTCCTGGGCAATTGGGGTGAAGGGGGTGGGATGTAAGATGTTAACAGCACCCCTGCACCTGCAAGGCTATATGTGACCCTGTTGATGTAGTGACGGGTCACGCAACGCTCAGTCACCCCAAAACTGCAGTATAACCCCTGCAGCCTACGTGCGTGGAATTAACCTCCCACAGTACGCGGTGGCACCCAGGAACATGAAAAACGCAAATGCGTGGGACACACAGGCTACTATGACCTCGAAAATGGGTGCGATACACAGGGGCACCCATAGTGGGAAAATAGCGTGCGCGATTTCACCGTCTGACTAGCGCGATGCAGAAAAACATGCGTAGCCAATACCCCCGCCAAATAAGAGATACGTCCTTGATAGCTGTGAGGTTCTGATGATGGCAAAACAACACGAAGTAGCAACACACACGTCGGTCTCCATGAAAGGGACGTACAGCGAACTGCCAGGACCCGCTCACCTTTAACCTGTGCTGAGGGAAACGCCTGTCACTTACGCATTTAGGACCTTTCCTCGGATTACACGCATTCACACGCCGACGTGCAGTTTTTTCACATGCTGAATCACTATGCACCCGTCACGAGGGAAACGCCCACGCACGTAACGTCACAGATGTGCTTACGCGTTAAGGGCCTTTCCTCGGATTTCACGCTGCAGTGCACTTTTTTCACGTGCCAAATCACTCCGTATCAAGCTGGCCACGCGAAAACACACGGAAGACTATGCTCCTGCCATGAAGGATTTTCCTGCCTTCCAGAGACCCGAGCACGCTCCCACCTGCCATCTGCTGCTGCCTGACTGCCTGCTTCCCACATGCCCTGCTATTTGCTGCATGCATGTCAGCCAGGGGTGCAGTTGCTGAGACCAGACCTGCTGGAACTGAAGACTCCCAACTGGGATACCATCACTCCACAGCCCAGCCCCAGGACCCAGTTGCCCACCCACACCTGCCTCTGGGGTTGCCATGTCGGGCACAACACCATCTGACACCACTGGCAACCCCCAGCCAGAGAGGCAGAGGGCCACCAGCTTCAGTGCCAGGGAAGTTGGTGTCATGGTGGAGCAAGTCGTGGGGCAGTATGATGCCCTCTTTGGAAGTTTGCATGCCGACAAGGAAGGAGGGACCAGGATCTGGATGGACATCGTGACTGCCATCAACGAGGAGGGGGTGGCAGTCCGCGACTTCAAACATGTCCGGAAGCGCTGGGAGGACTTCAGCTCCAGGACCCTCGACAAGGCCCAGCGCCTCTTGAAGGCAGCGGATGCCAAGGGGCGCCGGGGCCACCTCTCACACCCCCAAATGAGGATCCTGGAACGTATACACCCAGCGCTCCACGTCCAGGTCCTTGAGAGGCAGACCAGTCTGGAGTCGAGCAGTGAGTGTACATAAATCCTGATTGGACGCTGTGCGTGTTGTGGTGTGCCAGTGGTGTGCAGGTTGCACATGTATTTTTTGTAGGGCCATGTATGGTTGTGGTGTCACACATGGATGGTGGTTCCAGCTGCCTGTATCTGCACTGTGTACATGTGCATGTGTGTGTATTTGACAAGTGTTCAACTGTGATGCAACATGGATGCATGTGACACTGACATGTAGAAGGCTGAATGCCAGATGTGACATGGATGGCGATCTCATCACTGCAACGGTTGGTGGAGATTGTACACATGCATGTAAGTGTGGTGGCCTGTGTGCATGTGTTGTGCACTCCCCATGTTTCATGTGACATCAGGCTCACCTTCGGCTGCTCATGCTGTTGTTTGTGTATGGATGGTGTTGCCTGGTGCAATATTGCTGTTGAATTGCTCGTGTGTGTGAGTTGAAATGACATGTGTGTTGGGGAGTGTGATGCCATGTCTGAAGTTTGACAATGACACTCATGTACAACTGTCATGTGTGTATCAGTCCATTGTCCAGTGCCCTGATGCTTGTGTTCCATCTCTCCCTGTCTGCAGTGTCAACTGATGAAGAGGGCGGAGAGCGTGCTGTGGAGCAGAGCGGCAGGGATCGCACCACCAGCCGGAGACGCAAGGCCCGGCTCCCCTCCCAGGTTGCCATCTTTTCGGGGAGTGAGGAGTCTGGAGCCTCGTCCTAGGCCGCAGCTGCCGAGGGTAGGTCCAAGAGGCGGAAGTTGGAGGTGGACTCTTCGGCAGCAGAAGGGGCAGCTGAGACCCCACAGGGTCCGACAGAGGAAGATGGCACGGAGTCATCCAGGTTGGTGGGGGGTTTGGTGGAGCAGGCCGTGGAAGGGACACACACGGGGTCTGGAGGTGGGGATTCCACTGGTGCTAGTGGTGCAGTGCAGGGGCAGGGACAGGAGGCAGCACAGGCCGCCGCGGAGGTGCCTGTGTGTAATCCTGTCCCCGATCCTGTGACTGCATCATCCCGCACCAGCAGGGATGCCTACGTCCAGACCTGTTTTCAGGGAGGGGATCCACTTACGACAACTGGCCTTCCTCTCCCTGTGGACGTGGCTATCCAAGACCGTGTTGAGCCTGTCCTGAGTGGGATGGCGTTGCGTCAACGGGGCATGCGAGGTGACCTGCAGTGTTTTCATGAAGACACTGCACGTCATCTTGAATGCCTCATTGAGCGCATTGGCCTACTGGGACTGGTCACCAGGGCTGAATTCCTATGTAGGGTGGATCTTGTTCCGACCCCCTCCTCACCTGAACACCCTATGCGCCAGTCGTCCTCCATGCCATCTTCCCACCCATGCATCACCTGGGTACCCAGTGGAGCTGCCTCTGACCCAGCGGCCAGGCTGGTGGAGGACACATCCCTGCCACAGTCGGGAGTCAGACGTCCAGCAGGGGTGGCCACCACAACAACTGAACCCCAGCCAGAGGAGGATGTGTAGGCAGCAAGAGCAGGGGCACAGGCACAGCAGCATAAGCAACAAGGTGGGAGCCTTGATGGCTCGGGGCCATCGACATCGGAGGGGCAGGCATCGGCCAGAGGGCAGTAGGACCCAGGATTACAAGTATCTTCTGTGTGGCAGCGGTTGGGCCACGCCATAGATGCGGAGCGGCGGCGGGCAGAAGAGGCACTGCTCACGATGGTCAGGGTCGGAAAACTCCATGCGGAGGACACTGAGGTGGGCCGAGTGCCTCAAGGCCATTCACAGGGAGTTGGAGTCCAACATGGCATCGTCCCTGTGAACCCTCGGGCCATGGAAGAGGACGGCCTCCAGGACATCGAGCAGGAGTTCGATGATGCCCTGGCCTGGGAAATCAGGAAGTGAGCCGTTGGACTAGCCCGCCGCCATTGTATGTAGTTTGTAGTTTTAGGTTTCCTTTATCTTTTTCATTCATTTGGGGCGATTGGGGTATGCCCCGCCTTTTTGTATATAGTTCTTTATTAGGTAGTGTTTTTGCTAGGTTTCATTTAATTCGTTGGGCTCATGGACCCTGGATTACTTCTTTGTACATAGTTGAACAGTGGATTTTTCTATTATTATTTTTTTCACCATGGAGAAATGGATTTTCCTATTTCCGTTTCCTTTGGATTTGATTTGGAGGCCGGAGACTTTGGACACATTTTCATTTCGATTGATTTGGATTCAGACTTCATGTTTTGCTGTTTGTGTTTTGGACATGCTGCATTTTATCTTTTGTTGATACATTTTATTCATGTTTTCATTTGATAACATTCTTTTTGTGTTCAATACATTTTGGTTTAATACTTTGATGTGTGGTATTCTCTCATTGGTTTCATGCATGTCCCAGTGTAGGTTTTCACAATCACCAGCACCCATTGTGGGTTTGTGACAGACATGTGTTGATGTACATTCTTGCCATTTGGGTTGTATCATGTAATGGACATTTCAATGTGGGGTGGATGGGATACTTGGTTGGGTCTTTGCACAGGGGTGGTGTGCGGTGGGATTTGGGAGGCCATGAGGCACATGATTGTGGATCATGATGACGTGGTGGGGGGACATGAGTCAGGGCCTGCTGGCAGGTGCCCATCACTGCTGGGTGGGTGGGGGTGCTGGGTGACATGAGTCGGGGCCTGCTGGCAGGTGCCCGTCAATGCTGGGTGGGTGGGTGTCCAGGAGGACATGAGCCGGGGCCTGCTGGAAGGTGCCCATCACTGCTGGGTGGGTGGGGTTGCTGGGGGACATGAGTGAGTGATCACTAATTCAAGGTGACATGTGTGCTGGCTGGGGGGCATGCCCATGGTGGATGGGCTGCTTGTGGAATATGACCAGGGGTGCAGGGTAGTCCCCTGTGGTGTGGGCTGCCTGCAGGGGCCGTGGAGGGGGTAAAGGGCACAACTGGGAGGACCCACACTGCCAATTCACGTGTGGGACTCCCCGCACACCCCACTGGATACAGGTACCCTGCTCTGACAGCGAAATCGAGCGTGAAACTCCCCCGAACCCCAGTGATACACGTACCCCACTCGCACAGGCCCAATCGCGTGTGATAGTCCCCGCGAACCCCAGTAATACACGTATCCCGCTCGCACAGGCCCAATCGCGTGTGATAGTCCCCGTGAACCCCAGTAATACACGTACCCCGGTCGCAAAGGCCTATTCGCATTTAAAATTCCCCGCAAACCCCAGTAATACATGTACCCCACTTGCACAGGGCCAATCGTGTGTGAAACTCCCCGCGAACCCCAATAATACACGTACCCTGCTCGCACAGAGCCAATCGCGTGTGAAACTCCTTGCAAACCCCAGTAATACACGTACCCCGCTCACACAGGCCCAATCGCGTGTGATAGTCCCCGCGAACGCCAGTAATACACGTACCCCGCTCGCACAGGCCCAATCGCATGTGAAACTCCCCGCAAACCCCAGTAATACACGTACCCCGCTCGCACAGGGCCAATCACGTGTGAAACTCCTTGCGAACCCCAGTAAAACACGTACCCCGCTCGCACATGCCCAATCGCGTGTGAAACTCCCCGCGCAGGGGTGTACATGTATTCGGAGGGGTGCGCGGGGAGTTTTACAGGTGTTTGCGGTTTTCGTGGTTGGGGGGCTGTATGCTGGTCCACTGGCCTGTGCGCCATGTATGGGATTTGTGCACTGTGCATAGCGCAAAGGTAGGGGTCGGGGTGCGTAACTGGCTCTGCTGCAGGGTCGCTGTGCCACTCGGTGCCACGGCTGGTAATGGATGTTGAAATCCATGAATATGCTGTGCGTGGAAATGGATTTTGGCGCACGCGGCTGGAGCAGACTATCGCATGCGCACACTGTGCGCCAGCCGCGTGCACCACTTGTGCGCTGAATTCTATGAATTACCCACATAATGTTGATTGTTCATATTACAATGGATGTTCATATTAAAATGAAACAACCCGTTCCCACCCCGTAACACTTACATGTGAAGTTGTCCAGCATATGTATTTTCGAATCTATTGTCACCGACCAAATGTCATTGCTACTGCGCAATATTTAAAAGGCAATGTACAAAATCCCTATGCATGATATGATTTTAAGTGTTGTAACATATACCAGCCTTTAAAGTAAACACACCTCAGGTGTTATCAAATGAGAAGTCGCTTGAAGTAATTGTTTTTACCCTTGAGCATGTACATCAGTCCAATCATAAGTATAACGTTGTAACTTGTCACTGATGTTGACGTATACACCAACCTCGTTCTACCTCACGTTGTATGCTAGCTTTCCCCATGTGCCCCCGCAACAAAATGAAGAACAGCGAATGATGTGATGTTGACAAAAGCTTTTTTATTGATTCTTTGAACAGAGTACTCATGAACCACAAAGAAGTGTAAAACAGTTAGTGCCCATAAGCCCACAAGATATATCTATAGATGAATGCATATATGTATACACGCAATTGTGCTGACATACCTCAGTTTTCCTTCTCTATAATGATGCGCATGCTAATTGATAAATGTGGACCCACAAAAAGTTACAATGCCATTTCCCCCTCCTCCTAGAGAGCCGTGTATCCAACTCCCACCCTCTTCCCGCCAAGGCCCGGCTGGGGCTTGAAGGTCTCTTGTTTACTGATGTTAGAATAATACAGCTGCACCCCCTTCATTCCTGTTGATCCCACACCAAGTATTTACCTTCCCCAGGCCTCCTGATGCCTGATGCCACCATAAAATCACTGTGCACCGCCATGCCCTGGATAAGAAGAATTATGAGCAACACGACCCCACAGCCCACTGCCTTTTGAGGTGCCAGTTATGTGCCCCTCTGACATAATGGTATTTCAGTTCACCCTAACCTCAACTGACCATGGAGGCAGTTATTCACTCTTGTACTAACATACCGTAAAACCGTATCTTACTACATCTAACAGAGTAGAATGATAAAGGTACCCTAACCCGTGCGCCCTGATAAGATACCTGGACTCATGATACTGGGTCCTCTGTTAACAGTGGTGTTATGATGATATATTAAGGAAGCTCAGAGTTGTATACTGTCTCTCTCTGTTTCTTTTATGGTATTAGATTAATGAGTTGTAGGATTTATAGGTTAAATTGACATAGATATTAGTGATGAATGTGTATGCGTGGCCACAAGGGCAAAATGTTAGTGCAGCTGTAATGTATCCACACAGACAGCTCTTGACCTGATACTCCACCCCGATGAGCCCAGCTGACCCAAGCACTCCGCAATGCCAACACGTGGATCTCCACCAATCATGGAGCGCCGCACCTACATTGTACATAGTAGCTAGTCTCCACCACCCAATCCCCACAATTATGGGCCCCCTATAGCTTACCTCATCCATGACGTATTTTTGTAATAAATATGACTGTCTTTGCTATTATCAGACAGAGTGCTCTAGGAGTTTACAGAGTCCTTTGCATGCCCTATATTGATTTAGATAAAACCTTTTATATCTCACCCGCACTTGGTCTTGGTCTCATTCCCTGCTGGGGTGTGTACATTATTGCCTCTCATTGTAGAGTTTAACTGCCCTTTGGGGGACTCTAACTTTCAGTGGTGACCCCGACGTGCGTTCTTTTTGTCTCTTTTTGGCACACGACGTCCCTGGCCACAGCAGAGATGCATGGCACGCCCCCTCAAGAGAGCCGCCCGCCTATGGCAACTGGTACGTTTAGACGTGCACACGCAGTAGGGCAAGAGGGTACGGGTCCCACTTCAAAAAACCCATAGTACCGCTCGCTAGAGCCGGGGGCGGCCATTGAGCGCGGGGCAGCGCCGCCTGGACGGACCGGGTCTGGAGGGTCTCGGATCAAGGCGGGCACATAAGTATTAAGTGCGAGGGACACTAATGGGAGTCGGATATAGATAAGAGTGTACAAGGTCAAGCTAAGTTAAAAAGGGCCTCTTTTTAAGGGTAAACTAATTGGTACTTTCATACTTTTCTCATTCTGTTGCATATGGCCATTAGGATAAGTTAAGGAGATTACAAGATGAAAAAGGAAGAAGGGAACCTAGCCTTGTAAGGGGGTATAAGGCGGAGCCGCATAGTGCTATCTTGACTAGTACTTGGAATAAGTGAAACAGAGAAAAAATATAAGATTCTCAGATGAGTAGAAGACTCGGAGTATAATTTAGAAAATGCTTTTTTCTTCTTCTAAACATCTATGAGGGGATATTCTGACAATTTAAGGGTTAAAGGGTGTGACGGGCTAGAATAAACGGGACCATTTGAATAAAGGACAGTGAAGGGAGGAAAAGGAGGTATATGCTATATGTTGTAAGTAAAACGTTTGTCAAATTGACGTCATGTATTGAATATGTTATGCCTTTTTTGTGACTACAATGTTGAGACAAAGTGATACACTGGTTGTATCGGACTTTGGTGAAAAGTGGTCATTGTAAGTGTGACCTTTGAGATCTAGTATACAGGATATAACAGAGATACAGTAGTATTTAAGAACTGCCATCACTAGGAGTGTGCACACAAGGTACCCCGCTCAATTTAGGATGACACAAGAGGGTGAAAGACAGGGGAACAGGATGGAGGCTGAAACACCCCTGGCCCATATTTTCCAAAATGTACTAGGCTACACGGAACACATAACCAAATACCATGACAATGGGTCACGGAATTAAAAGGGGAAGGGCTACCCCAGGTATGGCCCCAAGTAGGGTTGTTTGATAAAAGCGTGTTGCCACATGCCTGTTTCTGAAGTGCAAAGGAAAACAATTGCACAATAGAAGGGAAATATTAGACTTATGGAGGCTATTTGAAGAAATGCCCCAATCAAAATAAAAGAAATAGCACAAGAACAGACTACCTCTCCACTGGCAAAAGAAGGAAGCGAAAAGAAGGGTGAAGGTAAGGAAGGGCCAGTGGAGGTAACACGATTGTATCCCCTTTTGAATAAACCAGTGCCCGCTGAGGGATACTGTGACCCAGTGTATGTGTCTATACCTACTCCCATAATTGCATTACAACCCACTGTGCCCCCACCATACGATTGTAATAGAACAAGTGGACAAGTAAGTACTCCAATAATAGACATTGAAAAATTCACAGAAGACTTAGATTCCAGACTATCAATGGCCCAAAATGAATTGTCTAGACTACGAGATATATGTGAACAAAGTGAATCAGGCACTTCCAGGATCGAGCAAACACAGAGGGTGCAGACGCCTGACAGATCCATAGAAGAAGGGTGGAAGAAGGGGCAGTTACTATTCCGAATACAGGACGAGCCGACCAGAATAATAGAGCTAGAACAACACACGCCCGAGGGAAACACAGGGGAAGAAGGAATGGCAACTGGAGGGGTGGAGGAGTTGTGGTGTGACATAGAGGAAGATGAGTTAGAAGGAAGAAGAATAGGGTTCGCAGCTGGAGGGGAGCCAGTGAGGTTAGACGAGACACCTCTGGGGAGGGCTATGGAGGAAGAATGGAATGGGAGACTAAGGAGTAGAGTGGGAAGAATGGCAGCATTGGGAAAGAAAGGATCAAAGGTGAGTATTGGGAAAGGAACAAAGAGCGGGCTACAGCTGCCCCTGATACACAGAGGAGGAGGGAGACCAAATTATATACCCTGGGCTCAGATGGATAAGGCTAACTTGTTGAAATTATTGCCCCTGCTGTCAGGGGGGCAAGTAAATGGATATATGCATTTGAGAAGCACACAGAAGGAGTTCCAATAGCTGTAGCTGATGTTAAAAGTTTGTTGGTATCCGCAATGGGTGATCCAGCTGACAGGGTTTGGGCAAAGGCCGGATTCCCGGAATAACATTAGACTGTGACCGGCATGATGGTGCCTCTTTCAATACAGTACACGCGAGAATCTGGGATGCCTTGAGAGACATCTTCCCAGATACACCAGATTTGCAGTCTGTAATGCAATGTACAATGAATGATGGAGAGGATGCCATGAGTTTCATTTTACGGGTGCAGGAGATGTGGAAGGCGGAAACGGGCACGGCCTGGGATCAATCAACATCTTTGTTTTACTTTATAATAAAGAGAGGGCCCCCAAAATAAGTTCATAAACCACTCGACAAAATAGCAGGTATCGAAGCAAAAGGCTGGCCCGAAATACAAAGCATAATAGTACACCAGTGCAAAAGAAAAAAAGGAAAGGGAGAAGGAGATAGCACAGAGAAGGTTGTCAGACGAGGCTAAATTAATACAAACGAAACTGGAGAAGGTTGCGGCAGCTGTAGCCGCACTCCCCACAGATAGGGAAGCAGAGGAGGAGGAGGGGTCAGTAGCAATACAAGGGAGAATTGCAGCCAATTGGGCGGGAAATGGGCAATCGCAGCAGAATGGACAGGAGCAGTACAGAGGACCACAGTGGCAAGTGTGGAGCACTTGGGAGGAAGAGGTGGGTACAGAGGGCACAGAGGTGGTGGTCCGGGGTACGGAGGCAGTGGCAGGCATGGAGGACCAGGCCCAAGGGGGGTACAAGGGAATTGTTGCAATTGTGGGAGGTGGGGGCATTTCTCACAGGAATGTAGGAGCAGGCCAATGAATACTTATCAGAATGAACAGCTGTATGGCCACCCCCACCCAAGAAGCCCATATGGGCTGCCAGTGGGCGATGGAGGGGGAAGGGGACAGCAAGATGAGAGGTGCCCAGAGAAACATAGGGCGCAAACACACAACATTCATCAACACCCACAATGCCGAGAGCACATGACACACACACAGTGCAACCCTTACGCCACAACCGCAAATGGTGTACCAGCACCCTTTGGAGGGGTGGCCATGGTATCAGGACATGTTTTTGACCATGAGGGTACCACGAGGCATCCAGCATAGGACAGCCCACAGAGAGCACTTGCATGTCCAGTACTATCAACGACCCTCGATGCAGCAGAGAATCCATTGGTGGGGCAGAGATGGGGAACAAACAATTCATTTTTATGGTAGATTCCGGAGCTGAAATGTCATGCCTACGAGAAGGCAGGTTTCCGCTATCTAATTGTAAATTGGAGATGCAGGGGTTCTCTGGGGCGGTGGTCGAAGTTCCTTGCACAGAAGATTTAGATGTAACAGTGGGACGAAAAACAGTACGAGCTCCCTTGCTGTACTATGAAAATCTCCAATTAACTTGCCTGGGAGGGACCTCCTCAGTAAACTCAACATGACTATTTCTTTACCAAAAGGGGAATAGTTTGCTCGACCCCAGGGATCTGCCCATTGCGAGTGATGCTGGTAGTACACACACGAGCAACAGTGCCAGAAATACGTGGCATACCAGTAGACCCAGATATGTATATTCAAGGGTTGAAAACCTTGGCGTGAGTGGTTCCAGAGTTGAAACACCAGGAATGGAGGGTGCCTGCAGAGTTTGTTTTCCATCCTATAGCACATCCAGAGATACTGCCAGGAACAGTGATGTCATTAGATTTGCGTGCAGTACAGGTATCAGCGCAATGGATAGCGGTTATTGGAATGGACATAAATGGCTGCCAGTGGCGCACAGTATTGTGCATAAATGTTAACATCACACTGAAAGATTTATCAGAGGAAGACCTCTCCACGGGTTCAGACAGTGATGGGGAAATAATAATGGAAATAGCAATCCCCTGTGATATAATGATACAGACAAGACAGGTGCCAGTGCAGCTAATGGCAGTGGTAGGAGCACCACCTTCATTTTTTGACAATGACATGCAATCAGTGCCGGATTACATGTGGACCACCGGCCCACATGACATGGGACTGTTGCATGAGGTGACGCCAGTTAAAATAAATCTCAAACATGGAGCATTACTGCCCAGAGTAAAACAGTACCCCCTGTCCCGGGAAGCAGAGTAAGGGATAAAAGAAACGATTACCGCACTGTTAGAACAGGGCATAATAGTGCCATCTAATTCACCATGCAATACTGGCATTTACCACATCAAGAAAGCAAAAGGCAGGGCTTGGAGGATGATTGAGGACCTACGCCCACTTAATGACGTCATACAGAAGGCATTCCCATTAGTTCCTAACCCTGCATCAATTCTGTGCAGTATACCAAAAGATGCACCTTTTTTACAGTGGTGGATTTCAAGAACCCATTCTTCTCAGTACCACTAGATGAAGAGTCCCGATATTTGACAGCATTCACATTGGGAGGAAAGAGATACGAACATTGTAGGTTAACCCAGGGATACTGTGAAAGCCCAAGTATGTTCAAAAGGATTTTACACGAAGATCTAGGAAATTTTGCCACGGAAAGCGCAATTATTCAGTGCCTGGATGATTTGCTGATTTGGGGAAAAAATGACGAAGAGTGTAGGAAGGATTCTATTACTCTTTTAACATTGTTGGCCCACAAAGGCTACAAAGTAGACAAAGAAAAATTACAATACTGTCAATAAGAAGTGTTGTATTGTGGGATGTTTTTATCCATGCATCCAAGCCCTACCACCAAAGCTGTGCATTACTGGCATTGAAAACATCATAATGGCCAGAGCTCCCCAGAAAATGCACAGGAAAATCCCATTTCGCCTATATTGTGAGCTCAGAGAGGCAATGCTGATTGCCAAAAGCAAACCCATAACTGTTGGGAATTCCTTTTTCTTGAATGTCAAATATGGCAAAATCATGGGCACAGAATTACTTTACTGCAGAAACACACCAATGCCATGTCCTGAACATGGACAATATACTCCATGTAATATCACTTGCTGAAATGAATCAATCTAAAAAAAATCCCAAGGATGGATGCAGTAACCACAAAATCCTGAGGGTGGCGCTAGCGGTCTAAACTCTGACAGGAGAGCTGTCTTGCAAAACTGTCTAGTGCAAAGAAAGGGGTCTTATTTCATTGAAAGTTCAAAGGGGTTGCCTGTCCTGAGAACTCTTGACACTTCAGAACTCAACACAAGAAGCCAGGAAATCACAGGGTTCTGTTAATTAAATGCAAAGTGGCTCCCTGGCCTCCTGATCTCAGCTTCCCAGAGACCACACAATGGCCCCTCTCCTCTGAAAGGAATATGTTGATTTTTACTGTTTCCTGTCAACAAAGGCCTGCCTGCCCGGAGGACACATGTGACTGACCCACCCAAGTCTTGGAGGCGGACTCCAACACTCTGAGAACTGACTTGAAAGCAAAATATATATTTTACAAAAACACTGATAACTCTTTGTAATCAAATGACAGAAATGTATAACTTTAAGAGCCTTAATTTAAAAAATGTACCTTCAATTCAAGCCCAAACTCCAATTTGTGTGATGTTCTGGGGCAAAACCCCGCTAATTGTTAATATTACAGACACTGTGTTTAAGTTAGACAAATGAAAATTTACTGGAGTATGTATGGACAGGCCGTGTACATGTGTACAAATCTGGAGAAAAATCTGATGTTGCAAAACCATTAAAAAGGTGCAAATATTGCCATTTCTGAATGCAAGCCCCCAGGAAGAGCAAAGTTTGAACAGGGGATACCTCCTGTGATATGTGAGGGGTGCATGTAATTTTAAACAAATGTTTACCTGTGCAAATATGTCTTTTTATATCAAATATAGGTTGTGTGCAATTTGACAGGGGAGTGTCCTCTCTGCAAGCCATAAAATGACATCGCTCTGACTCACAGTTCCTTCCCCAATCAGGGAAGAAATGAAAGCTTGGCCAATGACAAGTGGAGAGGGGTAGAGCCTAGTGATGCTGCATACACACCCATTTTAAAAACACATAAAAGCAGACAGACAGGACAGATAGGGACCTTCAAATCCATTTGCAGCTGGAAGCTCTGCCGGAAAATCCATACTTTACCTCCCTCAACCTTCAGAGAGCAGACATAGAGACTTCAAATTTATCAAATATCCAGAACCAGAAACCTAGACCAGACCAGCAGAGCAGAGCTGACCCAGATCACTGTTAGCAGAACCAGAGAGAGCTGACCCAGATCACTGTGAAGTGCAGAGACCAGAGTCCAGTCTAAAACCTGACCAGATCCGTGGCGAGGCCCATTTAACTCAAGAATATAGTGTGAGTACCTAGAAAACTGTGCAGAACCAATCTCTTAGTTAAAATAATATAATCCAAGCTATTTTAATCTAAGTAGAACTGCCTCCTAACTGTCACCTGTCATTTGTAAAGCTGTCACCTGTGATTTGCTAGTTGCAAGCTGCACTTGTCTTTGTGAACTTTAAAATTTCAATCTGAAAAACGACCTTTATTCAATCGCTCATATCTCCGCGACCGTTTGTGCTAGAGACTTGCAGTAACTTTCATCTGGAAGCTGAGATCCTAGGCTTCCTAGGACCCCAAAACGATATTGTTCCTCTGTAATCGCGCCAGATGTATTCGCGAATTTTGCCGCGATTTGAAAATGTCTCCACTTGCAAAAGATAGCTGCTTTTGCTTTCCTCTGAAAAAAATCGTTTGCCTCATAAAAACTATCCCTGCATCACTGCTAGAGTGAGCCTGAGCTAATATTAACTAGATACCACTCACCCTAAACCTCTAGAGGGAATTAAAAGCATTTTAGCATATTTTTCACTTTATTGCCAGCACATATAAAAGCATTTTGCCTGTGTTTTAAACTTCTGTAGTCTAAGTTGCTGGGTGAACTGAATTACATTTGATTGTATTTCTGAGAACTGTGTGCTTTCCTTCCATTTCCTTGCATTGCATCAAGGGGGGGAGGGGACTGCCAGAGAAAAGTGATTACATTGTTTTGTTCATTCAACCTTGCATTTCCTTGAACCCTATAAAGCATTCTCTTCCACATTATTCTTCTGTCCCTATTTACCAGTGTGCTATCTTATCCATTTCATGTCAACTCCTTAGTGATTATAAAGAAGTGTGCTAGTGCCAGATTCTCCGTTGTTAATCTTTATCATATCAGATTAAGTGTGATATTCAATTATTAATTTATTATAAAGCGTGATATATATATATATATATATATATATATATATATATATATATATATATATATATATATATATATTGTTTAAATTATCAATTAAACCTTTTAACTTGCAAAACAGAACTACTTCTTGGCTCAGTGGGGTCAGGAGGATTCCAAGAGAGGGGTGTTATATAGGGGTAGTCATCCAGAACGCATGAACTGGACATAAAGATATATCAATAAGGGTTTTCATTCAGTATTCTAGACTAGGCGTTGACTTGGCTGTAGTGCTGAATTGAATCCTCTTACAAATTGGGGGCTCGTGCCGGACGTTTGGGTTAGATCTACCATTTGTGCAGATTAATACAGTGTGCCAGCTGACCAGATACACACATCCGGTCGGATCACCACGCTGTGTTACGCTGTAAAGCACTCCTCATAGGAACGCTCTAAGAAAAAGGTCTGCTTTGCAAAAATAAAATACTAATTTCTTTAAGTCAGGACAGAGACCAATCTCTAGAATGACGACCTTAGTAGACATGAAAATAGCCAGAGAGCACCTCTTACATAAACTATTTGTGAGAGGTGAATGGACTGAACAGGGCCAGGATGCCTGGTTGCAGGCCATCACGCGACAGGTCACTGAAACAGGGTCAGACCTATGGAGAGATCAGGGTCCATTACATGTGGCCCTGAGTGAACTATATATGGCTCCTAAAGCCAAAGATGAACACAATAAGATTGCCAGGGTAGCGGCATATTTATATTTACATATGGGAGCCATGCAGGACAAATGTGCTGAAGGCCAAGATCTGGCGAGTTGGTCAACTGCTGGCATTACAGAAGGCCCAATCTGAGCTGGACTCTTCTGAGCAGAGGCTGCTCAGGAGCCAGGAGTCAGAAAATGATAGTAGGCAATATATCATTAAAATAAAAGAGGATATGGGCATCCTACAACAGGAAAAGACAGACCAGGATACCAGATTTCTGGCCCTGCAGAAGGAGCACCAAGACAGTTTGGACTCCTTACTGCAGAACCAGAAAAAGTTGGAGCAACAGATCAATTTCAACAGGGCATGCGCGGAGCAGGTAGTCACCCTGCAAAGCCAGCTAGATAGAGAGAAAGGGGAGAGCAATAAACTGATTCTGAAAGACCTGGATACCCAGGCAGAGTTTGATGAGGAGCGCCAAAAAGCTGGTGCCTTTCAACGACAGAGGGACGACCTGGCAGCACAGATGCAGGCTCTCAGTCAGGAAAGAGACACTTTAGGCCAGGAAGTCTGCCACTTAAAAAAGGAAATTGAAGAAAATCACCTGGCCCTCCAGGGGCTGGGTGACCTCCAAAAAGAAAACCAGAACTTGGTAGAGCACACCAGAAGGGTGGAAGATGCTCGGGCAAGAAAGGAGCAGGCCAGTAGGGATGGGACTCAGGAGGTAAACCTCCTGCAGCAAAGACTGGCCCAGTTCTCCAGGACCAACCAGGAAGCACAGAGGGAAAATGAGGCCCTCTGTCAACACAATGATAGGCTCCAACAACAGGTAGCGATGCAGGAGAGACTGATAGAGTCTAGTAAGGCCTTGACTGAGGAACTGAAAGCACAAATGCAGGCTCTTGCATTGCAACAGGGAGCAGGGGCGGATAGAGATGAGGTCCGCTGGGAAAGAGAGACTCCTGACCATAACCTCAGGAGCCCTAACACCAGGGGCCTTCATCTCTCCCAGTCCCTGGACTCTACCACCCCCATGTCCCCTGGCGCACATGAGCACAGGGCCACAGGGATGGCAGATTACTATCCAGCTAAAAGTATGGGGCTCATAGGCCAGTACCACTCAGGAATGGAGGGGTGGGCATCCGGGTATGGGCACCCAAGTACAGTACAGTTCAGTGGGGAACCCCAGGAGAGTAGGCCCCCTAAGGGCATCCTGAAAACCTCTGCCCAGTTAGGTCAGTGGGGGGGGTACCCAGCAAATCCTGGCAGCAAGGAGGGATCTGAGGACTCCTCTGAGCACCACAGGAAACAGGAGACCAGGTCCCCACATTCTGCCAGCCATTCCCAGGCTCGCAGAATCCGGGAAAACCTGGAAGAGCAGACAGGAACCTCTGGGAGCAGTGCCTCTGAGTCAGAGGATGAATGGACAAGGGTTACCCGAACCAAAAAGGCCAATAAGGCAAAAAGGGCCTTGCTTAAGGACCCCTTAAAGCAGATTAAGGCGATCAGGAGCATCATCACGCCTTACCATAAGAACGCTAAGTATTCTGTTTGGGAGCACTTAGAGTTGTTTGAGCAAATGATGGAGACTTTCCATTTGAAGGACAGCCAAAGCTGTATTCAATATGTAAAGTGGACCTTCTCCCCGGAATACTCCAGTTTCTTTGCGGGGCTGGAGGACCAAAATCATTTAAGATGGTCCACCTATAAGGTGGCCATCTTGAAACACTTTTCTGTTCACAGAAATCCTCAAGAGGCTCGCAAGGCAGCCTACAATTTGCAATGTGGGGAGGATCAGGCCCCACAAGAATTTGTGCAAGAACTGAAACGTGCTTTTGCGCAGACCACCAGAAGGGTGCGCACAGACAGTAGAGAATTCATTAATACATTTTTTCATGCCTTGCCCAAATACATAATGACCCAGCTCGTGAGGGATTTTCACGAGAAAAGATCTTTAGACTGGGTCATTGAACAGGCTACCCGGATCTATGAGGTGCAGAAACCGGTAGATAGCAAAAGTAATGCCCAGAAAAACCCCAAAGCCAACAGCACCCCTGCTGCTGCCAAGGTGGCAGAGGTAAAGGTCACCCCCGTTTTGGATTTGGAGATGGGGGGGCCTAAAAACCTACCTGCACCTAATAATGCTAGGCCCAGGAGGTCCTCGGGTCAGTCACAGACAGGGAGCCAAGGAGGCAGCCCCACAAATGGGGTCCCTCGCTCTCCTGATTATGTAAGTCCCCGTTACAAGGGAAATCGACCCATCCTGGGTTATGTGTGTACTCCTCCAGCCCAAGGGGGGGGATCCAGCCAAGCACCTAACCCAGGGAACTTCCCTCCTAACTTCCCACAGGAGGGCAGAAATTCTCCAAACCCTGGGCAGAACTTTTTCCCCAGGTATCCACCCAATTTCCAGCCCCAAAATCCTCCACCCTTCTTTCCCCAATTCCCTGAGCCCAGACAACCTAATCCGGGAGAGGGGAGGCCAAGGGTGGAGGGGTACCCAAATCTTCCCAACCCGGGGTATTACCAGAGGAGGGACAGCTACCCTTCCCGGGATCAGCCCAGGGGAGAAAACAGGGCCCCGTATCAGCCTGAGCGGGTTTCCCAGTTAGAGCGCCAGGTTCAAAACATGGCGCGGGATCTGGGTCACATACTGAGGGCTCAGCAGAACCCTCAGATGGGCGTGCCGGCGCAGAATGCACCCAACTCTGGACCTGGTGCTCCAGAACAATGACGGGGGCAGCACCCCGATAACACACCGGTTCCCAGGGAGGAGGCACAAGGGGAAGGGGGGTGTAAAGCCTTGGAGGAAGCTTCCTTCCTCACTTGTAAACAGCCCCTGGAAACCCAGGAACCGGAAACAAAATCTCTTGCCCCTGAAAGTCTGCCTCCTAAGGAGCAGAGGGGGGGTAGGAGAAACAAAAGACCCAAACAGACTCAGTTTGAGGAGGAGGTACAGATCTTCCAATTTGAGGGAGAGGGATCCTCAGAGGATCCTGGGAAAAGGATCTTCTCCTTCAGAGAGGGGGGAACTCCTCCCAAAGAAAAATGGGTCCCTAGGGATGCAAATCCAGACTGGGGAGATGTGGAGACTGAGCTACCGCCGCCCACCATCTCATCCCAGAACCAACAGCAAGAAAATCCCCTGGTTCAGACCCATCCTGGTGACTGCCTCCAAAAAGGGGGGGGCGGCCCGGAACCGGAGCCAGGGGAACCCACAATGGCTCTGATCTCCAGTTGCCAACTTTTTCTTTCAGATTCCCAAGGCTCTCCACAGAATTCTGCCCAAATCTCTTCGCTAGCGATGTCCAAAACCAGAAAGTTAGCCCACCAGTTGTCCAAAAATGTGCATTATCTGTGCCCCCTTGAGGAGAAGGAGGGGAGATACTATGCCCTGGTACAAGTACAGGGGCAGGGTACAATCTTGGCACTGGTGGACACTGGATCTCAAGCTACCCTTCTGTCCAGAAGGGCCTTTGACGAACTGAATGCAGGAAGGGGAGAGAATTACCAAATTCCTCTCACCTCTCTTCCTGGACAACTGCAGAACTTTGACGGGAAGGAAATTCCCGTTGAGGGGACTGTAGACTTGGACATTAAGATCGGGCGACACAAGTTGAAACACCCAGTCATAGTTGTGACTCCAGAGGGCACCCTTTGTTTACTAGGGAATGACCTCCTGAGAAGGTTGTCACCCCTAATAGATTGCGTAAACAAGGTCCTCTGGACCCAGACTAGCCGACCAATAAAATTAAAACAGAGTGTCAACCATGTTAGTTTAAACGGCACCTGCCACATGGTTGAACAAAAATCTGACCAAGTAGAATTCCACTTCCAGAATAACCAGATTCCAGACGTGACAGTAATAGCAGTAGGACAACAGACTGGTGATGGAGGGTCCTCTCTATTTCTGAAAATCAACCTTCCTTCCAGTCTAAAGTGGTACTCCACGCTGGAAGGAAACACTCTGAGATCCTATACTAATCCACAATCAGAAACTCCCACTCCTATAGTCCAGAAAGATGTGAAATCAGCTCAGAGCCTGGCTGATATTCAGCAAATTGGAGAGCAGTTGTTCCTCCCTGTTCAGTTAAATGATGGGAAGGACTCTGTTCTCGCTCGAGTGTGTGTGAACAACGGTAAGAGCTTCATCAGCGAAGCCATGTTCCGCCAACTCCCAAAAGATCCAGCCATTCCCACATTCAAACTGATAGACAAATGGGAAATGGACCTGGAAGCGCCTAATTCCAAACATCTCCTGCCAAGCAGGTGTATGCTCAAAATCTCCATTGGCAACAAGAGCATAGTCCATAATTGTTGGGTCGTGCGAGACGTCACTGCCGCCTTTTACTTAGGCAGTGACATTCTCAATCGCTTTGCCATTAGTTTGGACCTAATAAACTTCAAAGCTTGGTCCCGATTAGCGGATAATCCCATGGGCTTTGATGATCCAGAAAAAGCATTTAGGTCAGCTCAATTGCTACCTTATGCAGTTGAAATTCAGATCAAAGAGGAAGACACCATCCCCGAAAGGACCCGACAATTCTCCCTGGAAGTGAAAGTTAAAAGAGGACAATATTTGCAAAACCCTGATGCTTACATACATCTAAATGCTTCTCTCCAACAGCAAGGGTTGGGGGTAAACCCAACACCATTAGTCAACATAGAACATGACACCATTCTAATAGAGGTGGATAACAGCGACTTAAAGAGTATTACTCTAGCCGCAGGCACCATTATTGGAATGGCGGTTGATGACCGACATTTCTCCATTGATCTTGGAAATGAACTGTTAGGACCAATCCCCAAGGACTGTTTTGACAGTGACAGTGAGGACAATACAACACCAGACAGGATTTTTACCCGGCATGGGGGGAACTTCCTGGTGTACACTTCCTGCCCCTATGGTAAGGAAGATGTGACTTGTGACTTCAGGAGGGATGAGGTGATTTTCCAGGTCCATGAGGGCTGCCTTTCCCACCTGAAGCCTCCAGTCCAAATCAGCACTCTGACCAGGGACTTCTCCACCCAGCTGGAGGAGGCCGCTGAAATAGCCAAACCAGAAGTCTTTCCAGGCTTCAGGCAGATGGTGGAAGAGAGAGTCAACCTAGCTGATGCCTGTGTGACTCTGGAACAAAAGCAAAAGTTGAAACAAGTTTTCTTGGATTTCCAAGATCTCTTTGCGGTAGACTCATATGACTGTGGTCGCACCGACATCCACACAACCACAATCCCCACGGACCCTGGCATGACTCCTGTGCTTGTGAAGCAATATCGCTTGCCTCTCGCATCAATGGAGTCCCTTACTGAAATAATTAAGAACCTTGAGTCCAGGGGAATAATCCGTCCAGTCCACAGCACCTTCAATAATCCGGTGCTGGGAATATTAAAGCCAAACGGCCAGTGTAGACTCTGCGCCGACCTCAGGGAGCTCAACAAACGGGTCCATACTTCCCGATGGCCTCTGCCCTACATTGACCAAGGGCTGGCCCAGATCCAGGGGTCACAGGTATTCACTGCAATAGACCTGACCAATGGATACTGGACCGTGCCGGTCAGTAGGGAGGACCAATACAAGATGGCTTTTACCTTTGGGGGCCAGCAGTATACATGGACCCGGACTCCCTTCGGATACCTCAACTCCGGCAATGAATTCAACATTTTCCTACATAAGGCCATGCCCGACCTGGGTGCGAGGGGTAACCTGGCTTATGTAGATGATGTCCTCATCAAAAGTTCATCTGTGGAGGAACACATAGCGGAGATCCGTTATGTTCTGACCCAGTTGAGGGCCGCCGGAGCAAAACTTTCCTTTCAGAAAGCACAGTGGTGTAGAACCCGTGTTAATTTCTTGGGGCATGAGATTACTGCTCAGGGTCTCTGTCCCCAGGAAAAGAAAGTGGAAGCACTTCAGAAACTGAAAGACCCCACAACTCTGCGAGAACTAAGGAGCCTCCTTGGACTGACGAATTACAGCAGAAAGTTCATTGAGGGCTACGCAGAGATCACCAGACCCCTGATTCATCTCCTGAAGGGGGGGGGTCAAGTGGGAATGGGGTCCAGAACAAGCCGAGGCAGTAAGACAACTCAAGAGAAGCCTCTCACAAGCGCTTTGCCTAGCTTACCCTGTCAGAAACAAGGAGTTCTTCCTGGAGACGGGGTTCTCTAATACGTGCTTGACGGCAGTATTATACAAAAGCATGACAAGGTCAATAAAGTAATCTCCTATGCGAGCAAAACTTTATCCTCTGTGGAGGAAAAATTCAACGATTGTGAGAAGGCACTCCTGGCAACGGTGTGGGCATTGAAGAATTACCGCCCGTTTATCCAGGGGGAACACATCATAGTGGAGACTCCACACCAGCCTCTGCAATATCTCCAAAGTGACAGAATCCGGGCCGGAAATGTGAGTAATTCCCGAATTACTTCCTGGATTCTGTCAATGCAAGGCTTTCCTGTGGAGGTCCGATATGGCCAAAACAAGAAGAGTCCCCTCGCGCAAGGTCTGGCTGACTTGCATGATTGTGCCAGAGAAAACTGTCTCGAGGACGAAAGTCTAAAAACAAAGGACAACATGGAGGCATACCTTAATTCCCCCCACAAAGTCTTTGAAGAGGACAAGTGTGAGGGAATGCCCACTGTCTATGTGGATGGATGCTCGTACCATGTTGACAACAACGGGGAGAAAGAACTGGTGGCTGGCGTAGGGAATGTATGGGTGAATGAGTCCCCAGAACCCTCCGCTGGATACAAAATTGGTCCCCGAAGTAGTCAGGTGGCAGAATTGATGGCTGTGCATCAGGCCATCCTCACTGCTGTCCAGCATCAACTCCACGAACTGGTCATAATCACAGATTCGGATTATGTACGGAACGGGTTCGTGGAGCACCTGGTTAATTGGAAAACCAGAGGCATGTTATGTGCTAACAACAAACCCTTGAAACATGGGAAGTTGATCCAAAACATTGATGATCTGGTCACCTCGAATGAGATGACCATCTATTGGAAAAAGATCAAGGGTCATTCCAAAGTAGAGGGACCAGACAAAACTGGAAATGACTTAGCTGATCAGCTGGCCAAAACCGGGGCCATCCAAGGGGATCTAATTGAGATTGAGTCCCTGTTGGGGGAAATCCAGGTCACTGCTATCACTAGGTCCCAGACAAATGCTCACAACGACCTTCCAATTGCACAATGGAGTAAGGAGACCCCTGATGCTGATTTGATTACCGCTCAGAAGGGGGATCCAATAATTGGTAAATTTTACCAACACCTGGAGGACCCTGAGAACTTTCCCCTGACGGATACCGATTACATTGGGAAAGAGGACCTAAGAGTGTTGATGAAATGTCCAAAAATGTTCCGAATCCAAGACGGTTTGCTGGTAAGGAAATCCAAAGCTGGCCACGATCAGTGGGTGGTTCCTACCTCATTCCGAAGCCTGATGTTAAGTCACGCCCATGATGCGGCCACCGCCGGTCATAGGGGGTTTCACACAACATTGGAAATCTTAAGAGAGGTTGCATACTGGCCACACATGGGGCAGGACCTCGACCAATACTTGAAGGGGTGTCTTGTGTGTGCACAATTTCAGCCATCATCCCTCACGCACCGTGCGCCTCTCCAAAAGAGGGGGATGACACTGCCATGGTCAGATTTACAAATCGACTTTGTAGGCCCCGTGATTCGCTCTGCTAGGGGGAATAAGTACATGTTGACTGTGACATGCTTGTTTACCAAGTGGGTGGAATGTCTCCCAGCCCCAAATTGCAAGGCAGAAACGGCAGCTGCCCTGATGATTAACCACATCTTTTCCCGTTTTGGTGTACCTCAAAGGATTGAGTCAGACAGGGGTAGCCACTTCACCAGTGAAGTAATGACAAAGATGTGGGAGATACTGGGGGTCAAGAGAAAGCTACACATTGCTTACAGGCCAGCTTCTTCTGGGGCAGTAGAGAGATATAACCAGACAATTGTGAGCATCTTAAAAAAGTTTGTGGCAGATTCTGGGCCAAGTTGGGATATCCGATTACCTCTGGTCCTAATGGCCATCAGATCTACCCCTTCATTTGCAACCAAAATGTCACCATTTGAGTTGATGACTGGGCGCAAGATGGTGCTTCCTCAGCATTTGCTCTACAGGACCCAAGAGCAGACACTGATAAATGCCTCCACTACTCATGAGTATGTGGAGAATTTAAGGAAACACCTCCAACATGCTTTTGCTTACGCTCAGCGGAATCTAGAAAGATCGGCTGATAGCATGAAGACCCACTATGACCTGAAGACTTCCAGGAAGGAATATCAGGTGGGAGACCGGGTCTATCTATACAACTTCCAAAGGAACCAGGCCAAGCAGCGCAAATTTTTGCCTACATGGAAGGGACCCTTTGAGATTATAGACAAGATCTCCCCAGTGGCCTACAAAATCCACATCCCCAAAGGTCCTTTGGCAGCGGGGGAAGACAAGTGGGTCCACATAAACCAGTTGAAATGTTGCCATCCCAGGCACACTCTGCAACAACTGGAGGAATCCTCTGGAATCCTAGCGGGTACTGTCTCAGACTAATTCAGTTCCAACCATAAAACATACCACATCTAGTCTCTAAAATATTGTGATTTGCATGAAACTGTCTTTTAGTTATACTGTTTTTTTTTTCAAAATAAGAATGTAATGTTTCGTTATGATGAAATGCATATGCTGCCCCACTATCTCAACCGTGGTGGAAAAATGTCTATGAATAGGTATTGCCGCTCTTCCTTTGTCGTCCTAGGAGAAAGAAAACCTGGAGACGGGCCAAGGAGGACGATCCGGAGACCGGGAGCAGAGACGCAATGGGCCCGGGGTACCGCCCAATATTCCCATCAGGACCGGCGAGGAGAACCGATCGATCAGTACCGGATGGAGGAAAAGATGCTGAACTGTGCCATCTACCGGAAGAAGATGAGAACTACATCCCAGATCTTGCGGGTCCCACCAGTGAAGGATCAGTTGGCCACCGCAAGAAGGGGGGCTTGTGGGATGTTTTTATCCATGCATCCAAGCCCTACCACCAAAGCTGTGCATTACTGCCATTGAAAACATCATAATGGCCAGAGCTCCCCAGAAAATGCACAGGAAAATCCCATTTCGCCTATATTGTGAGCTCAGAGAGGCAATGCTGATTGCCAAAAGCAAACCCATAACTGTTGGGAATTCCTTTTTCTTGAATGTCAAATATGGCAAAATCATGGGCACAGAATTACTTTACTGCAGAAACACACCAATGCCATGTCCTGAACATGGACAATATACTCCATGTAATATCACTTGCTGAAATGAATCAATCTAAAAAAAATCCCAAGGATGGATGCAGTAACCACAAAATCCTGAGGGTGGCGCTAGCGGTCTAAACTCTGACAGGAGAGCTGTCTTGCAAAACTGTCTAGTGCAAAGAAAGGGGTCTTATTTCATTGAAAGTTCAAAGGGGTTGCCTGTCCTGAGAACTCTTGACACTTCAGAACTCAACACAAGAAGCCAGGAAATCACAGGGTTCTGTTAATTAAATGCAAAGTGGCTCCCTGGCCTCCTGATCTCAGCTTCCCAGAGACCACACAATGGCCCCTCTCCTCTGAAAGGAATATGTTGATTTTTACTGTTTCCTGTCAACAAAGGCCTGCCTGCCCGGAGGACACATGTGACTGACCCACCCAAGTCTTGGAGGCGGACTCCAACACTCTGAGAACTGACTTGAAAGCAAAATATATATTTTACAAAAACACTGATAACTCTTTGTAATCAAATGACAGAAATGTATAACTTTAAGAGCCTTAATTTAAAAAATGTACCTTCAATTTGTGTGATGTTCTGGGGCAAAACCCCGCTAATTGTTAATATTACAGACACTGTGTTTAAGTTAGACAAATGAAAATTTACTGGAGTATGTATGGACAGGCCGTGTACATGGGTACAAATCTGGAGAAAAATCTGATGTTGCAAAACCATTAAAAAGGTGCAAATATTGCCATTTCTGAATGCAAGCCCCCAGGAAGAGCAAAGTTTGAACAGGGGATACCTCCTGTGATATGTGAGGGGTGCATGTAATTTTAAACAAATGTTTACCTGTGCAAATATGTCTTTTTATATCAAATATAGATTGTGTGCAATTTGACAGGGGAGTGTCCTCTCTGCAAGCCATAAAATGACATCGCTCTGACTCACAGTTCCTTCCCCAATCAGGGAAGAAATGAAAGCTTGGCCAATGACAAGTGGAGAGGGGTAGAGCCTAGTGATGCTGCATACACACCCATTTTAAAAACACATAAAAGCAGACAGACAGGACAGATAGGGACCTTCAAATCCATTTGCAGCTGGAAGCTCTGCCGGAAAATCCATACTTTACCTCCCTCAACCTTCAGAGAGCAGACATAGAGACTTCAAATCTATCAAATATCCAGAACCAGAAACCTAGACCAGACCAGCAGAGCAGAGCTGACCCAGATCACTGTTAGCAGAACCAGAGAGAGCTGACCCAGATCACTGTGAAGTGCAGAGACCAGAGTCCAGTCTAAAACCTGACCAGATCCGTGGCGAGGCCCATTTAACTCAAGAATATAGTGTGAGTACCTAGAAAACTGTGCAGAACCAATCTCTTAGTTAAAATAATATAATCCAAGCTATTTTAATCTAAGTAGAACTGCCTCCTAACTGTCACCTGTCATTTGTAAAGCTGTCACCTGTGATTTGCTAGTTGCAAGCTGCACTTGTCTTTGTGAACTTTAAAATTTCAATCTGAAAAACGACCTTTATTCAATCGCTCATATCTCCGCGACCGTTTGTGCTAGAGACTTGCAGTAACGTTCCTCTGTAATCGCGCCAGACGCATTCGCGAATTTTGCCGCGATTTGAAAATTTCTCCACTTGCAAAAGATAGCTGCTTTTGCTTTCCTCTGAAAAAAATCGTTTGCCTCATAAAAACTATCCCTGCATCACTGCTAGAGTGAGCCTGAGCTAATATTAACTAGATACCACTCACCCTAAACCTCTAGAGGGAATTAAAAGCATTTTAGCATATTTTTCACTTTATTGCCAGCACATATAAAAGCATTTTGCCTGTGTTTTAAACTTCTGTAGTCTAAGTTGCTGGGTGAACTGAATTACATTTGATTGCATTTCTGAGAACTGTGTGCTTTCCTTCCATTTCCTTGCATTGCATCAAGGGGGGGAGGGGACTGCCAGAGAAAAGTGATTACATTGTTTTGTTGAAATCATATTGAGTATTTTCTATACTGCATTTCATTCATTCAACCTTGCATTTCCTTGAACCCTATAAAGCATTCTCTTCCACATTATTCTTCTGTCCCTATTTACCAGTGTGCTATCTTATCCATTTCATGTCAACTCCTTAGTGATTATAAAGAAGTGTGCTAGTGCCAGATTCTCCGTTGTTAATCTTTATCATATCAGATTAAGTGTGATATTCAATTATTAATTTATTATAAAGCGTGATATATATATATATATATATTGTTTAAATTATCAATTAAACCTTTTAACTTGCAAAACAGAACTACTTCTTGGCTCAGTGGGGTCAGGAGGATTCCAAGAGAGGGGTGTTATATAGGGGTAGTCATCCAGAACGCATGAACTGGACATAAAGATATATCAATAAGGGTTTTCATTCAGTATTCTAGACTAGGCGTTGACTTGGCTGTAGTGCTGAATTGAATCCTCTTACAGTATTTGGGACAACTAATCTCAAAGGATGGTAAACAAATCATACCAGACAGGGTGGCTGCCATCAAAGCAGTAAGGAAACCAAAAACATTGAAAGAGATGCAGAAATTCCTCGGCATGTGTAACTACTGCCGAGCCTGGATATCAGAATATGCAGGCTATACAAAGCCATTACTGCAGGGACTCAAGGATGCACAAAGAGAAAACACAGAAATAAAATGGACAGCAGAGATAGATGAGCCCTTCACCGCACTTAAAGAGCTAATTTCAACAGCACCAGTACTCGCAAACCCAGACTACGAACGCAAGTTTTACTTATTTTCACATTGCAATGGGACACTCATGGCGGCGTTCTTGACACAAAAAACATCTCTGGGGCACAAACCATTGGCCTATTACAGTAGAACACTGGATGCGGTGATGCAAGGACACTTCGCCTGCAAGCAATCTCTCGCAGCTGCAGCATTCACGATTGAAAAAATTGCGACAATTGTGATGGGGTGTTCTGTGACACTGTTCGTGGAACATTCATTATTCGCCATATTCGAAAGATCAAAAAGCACATTAACAACTCAGAGAGCCACAGCATATGAAATTATTCTGTCCACCGCCAACATACACATAGTGAGATGCAAAACAGTCAACCCTGCGACATTCATCACAGAAGCATGCTCAGTGGACGACATGCAAAAGCATGATTGTGCAACATACAGAGGTGAGGACGGGGATGCACCCACAGTAAGTGAGAATGCACTGGCTGAGGAGAGATATACTTCATAGACGGGTCAGCATCAATAAACTCAGAAACAGGAGAAAAACATGTGGGAATAGATGTCGTGAGATTAGAGGAAGGTGTGCATGAAGTACTCGTCCAGCAAAGATTACCGGTCCATTACTCAGCACAAGCAGCAGAGCTAGTAGCACTCATTGAAGCCTTACATGCAGCCAAGGGTTGTGCTGTTACAATATATACAGACTCAGCCTATAAGACTACTACAGTACACACGGGGGTTTGCTAGATGGAGGAGAAGAGGTTTTCATAGAGCAGATGGATCCCCTGAGCAACACACGGAGTTACCTAAGGAATTGATAGAAGCACTAAAAGAACCTACAATTGTAGCCATAGTGAAATTCCAGGCCCATAAAAACAACACTGACGTCATCTCTTTGGGGAACGCGGCGGCAGACACTGCCGCAAAGGAAGTGTCATAATTAACAAAACAGAGAACAGGTGAGTACTTGCTAAAGAAAAATGTGGAAGATGATCACCCGGATGTATATAACTCAATGCCCGTATCACAAATATTAGAACTACAAGACGGGGTGTTAGATGAGGAAAAGGAGTTATGGGAAAAAAGAGGGTGTGGCCAGTCATCCACGGACCTCCTTTGGCACCAGAACAATACAGGTAAGGTAGTGATGCCCCGCAAGCTACCAGATATAGCGTTCCAACAGCTTCACTTGCCAGCTCACAATGCAAAACAGCATATTGCCGCAGAAATACAAGAAAATTCGTTCATCCAAGGATTGCAGGAACAACTCTCAAAACTTGCAATGGAGTGTACAACTTGTCAAATATATAATTCAGGAATGACATTGAGAACATTGCGGGGGACATTGCCAAAATCGACAAGCCCCTTTAGAGAGCTGCATATTGATTATGCAGACATGGGAGAAAGGTGCAATGGGTCACGCTACATGATAGTGGTGGACTGTCCATTTTTAAGATGGGTAGAGGCAGGACCGTGCGCTCACCCAGATGCGGAGTGTGCTGTGACGTTTTTAATGCGGGAAGTGTTTCCGCACTTGGGAATTTGCGACGTAATTCGCTCTGATAATGGCACTCATTTTGTCAATGATCTGTTCAAGGAGGTTACTGCTCTGCTAGGAATAAAACATAAACTGTGTACTATTTATCACCTGCAAAGTAACGGCATGGTTGAGAAGATCAACGGCCTCCTTAAAGGGAGGTTGTCAAAGTTGTGTTTTTTCACTCAAGAAAAATTGGGGGCACTGTTTACCTCTGGCCTTATTTGAGTTGATTGAGAAATCAACCCAGCAAGGACCACCACTTGCCCCCCCATGAAATAGTAACAGGGAGGCGCATGCATACTGCAAATTCTCCCCTCCGTAGACAGTCAGACGCCCATAGAAGTGCCACAGTGCTAGGGGAAGAATTCAATGAATACTTGACAAAGCTCACAAAAGCCTCCCGTATGATAGCAAGGTAACTAGCACCCCCATTTACACGCGAGGAATCAAGTGAGTCAACAACACCTGCAGTAGACAGCCCAAAAGGCCAGCTGATGCCAGAGGAGATGGTGTACATGAGGAGTTTTGTTCGTAGGTGGAATGCTCCAAGATTTCATGGCCTATACGAGGTAATGTATTGCACACCAACAGCAGTTAAAGTGAAAGGCCTGAGATACTGGATACATTTGACAGACGTGTGAAAGGCTTACGAAAGTGTTACACAAGGACAAGAGGGGAAAGTGAACAAAGAGGATACACAGAAGTGATAATTAAAGGGAAAATATCTGCTTCCTTGCCAGCAATTAAGTGACAAAATATGAGAAGTATTAAATAAATCACTACTGTGATGTACATAATGTTGATAATGAACTGCAGAAATGTCATTCTCTCTCTCTCTCTCTCTCCCTATCCCCCTCCTCATGGTTTTCTTACCACTTCTCCCTCTCGGATTGACAAATGAACATGTTAAAGTAAATTTATTTTACTGTTTTGGGATGCTTAATGCACTTTTATGTTTCACCATGTAGGAGAAACGATGACAAGAGACAGGGCCCCCTCCACAAACGTTGTTAGAGCAGATAGAAATAGGAACATTAACTTTGACTTGCGTAGATATTCGTATGAGTGTGGCATGTTTGTATGTGCCGTAATATTTTTCACACTGATGTTTGGCCTAGTTTTATACTGGGCAGTTACATTTATATCTATTGATATAAATGTGGGGAAGAGAAACAAACAATTATGATCAAACAAGGAACCTATTTTATATGGGATGGCTTCCAACTCATATGGGGGCATGACACCGGGCATGACACCCACCATGATGGTACACAACACTTGAATGATACAGACAATAAGCGAGTAACCCCAAGTCCTATTTTCCAACACAAAGCCTCTGAATATAGTGTTTATGAGTTGAATGATCAAAATCCTTCTGTTTTATCCTGGTTATATGATGTCACCACCACTGCTGTCACACCAACATTTGAAACATCTATAGGGTATGAATCCCCCACAAGTATAAAGGAAGGTTATGTGGAAATGACCAAAAGATTTCTTGCCCTGTATGATGAGTGGGAAAAGGGGGGGCAGGACAGATTACTCCAATACAACATGAGAGAGTACACCCCAGAAGCAGTCGGAGAAGGAGGGAGATTGGGAGGAGAAAATATGACAATTACTCCGGGCTGGCGCTAGACACGATAGAAGACCCCAGGCACCCGTATCAGTCAAACAAATGGTATGCAGACATGAGTTTCACTGCCAAACAAACCACCAATGAGAGCTGCTACGTATGCTCTCTGATACCCCACACCTCAGGTACCCATAAGGTGCTCCTGCCCCCAAGAACCGCCTCTTGCAGGCATCCAGTGTCTCCTTCATCTCACCATATTTAGAACAAATAACACCTTCCAGGCACACAAAGTCTATATTGAAATGCTGCAGAATGAAAACACGTGCTACTCGAGACCTAAAGGAGTGATATGTTTGAAGGAACCGTTTTTAGTGATTAAAGGAACATTGTTTTTGGAAAATAAATGGAAAGAAGAACAAGTGACATGCAAAGCAGAAGCACTATGAGGGTTGGCAACAGAAAAACTGCAATGGGTCGAGAAACCATGTGCACCAGTATGGGCCGAGCACATCACAAAGCTCACCTGGGTCACAGCCCTGGAAAAACCCTTCAAACTGCAAAAATTAATCACATACAAACTGTGCTTCCTCAGTGAAGGCAAAAATAACATGGGCACAAACAAGAACTATAACAAAACACTCATCATTCCAGATATGAAGAAAGGGACAGCCGCCCTGATGGATACTTACTGGGTGTGCGGTAAACAGGCATACTTGCACCTTCCACAATCCTGGAGGGGCACATGTTCTTTGGCAACGCTGCACTCCGCCCTGAGAGTGGTTCCGGAGATTCATATCGAAGTGGGAAAGGGACTGCAAGCCATCCAAGTTCAAGAACACACACAACCAACAGATGAGATGCCAATATATGCCCCATCCGTGGACAACATGTAAAGCCCGATATCAAGAAAACGGAGGTCATCCAACTACATATCCAAAGCTTCCACAGAACTTTTAGCACAAATCCCAGACAGGTTCCGGTTATTTAACTCCACTGAAACATTCTTCGGCTCCCTCGTCTCCAGCATCCAAGTGCGAGCCAATGCAAAGTGGATTCAAATCAACTGTATCATTTACCTTCCGCAGTACATCATTGCCCTGACGGTGACCAGAGCTTAAGTTGAGGTCTGGGAAAAAACAAAGCTGTCCATATACAACATGCCTTGACCCCCTGCAGACCCCTACATTCATGATATTTGTTGTGTCAAACCCCCTACCCCGTTCCCCGATTGAAGCGTCAGACCTGAATGTTAAACCCATGTGCCACCCAGTCTTACCCATGCTGCCAAGCCATTTGCGAGGAGGATCAAAACTCATATTGTTGATTGTTCATATTAAAGTGGATGTTCATATTAAAATGTAACGACCCGTTCCCACCCCAGAACACTTACATGTAAAGTTGTCCAACATATGTATGTTCGAACCTCTTGTCACCGACCAAAGGTCATTGCTACTGCGCAATATTTAAAAGGCAATGTACAAAATCCCTATGCATGATATGATTTTAAGTGTTGTAACATATACCAGCCATTTAAGTAAACACACCTCGCGTGTTATCAAATGAGATGTCGCTTGAAGTAATTGTTTTTACCCTTGAGCATGTACATCAGTCCTATCATAAGTATAACTTTGTAACCAACCTCGTTCTACCTCACATTCTATGCTAGCTTTCCCCATGTGCCCCCGCAACAAAATGAAGAACTGCGAATGATGTGATGTTAACAAAAGCTTTTTTATTGATTCTGTGAACACAGTACTCATGTACCACGAAGAAGTGTAAATCAATTAGTGCCCATAAGCTCACATGATATATATATATATAGATGAATGCATATATGTATACCATAATTGTGCTGACACACCTCAGTTTTGTCTCTATAATGATGCACATGCTACTTGATAAATGTGGACCCGCGAAAAGTTACAAGGCCATTTCCCCCTCCTCCTAGAGAGCCACGTATTCAACTTACACCCTCCTTCCTCCGAGGCCCGGCTGGGGCTTGAAGGTCCCTGGTTTACTGATGTTAAAATAATACAGCTACACCCCCCTGCAATCCTGTTGAGCCCACACCAAGGATTCGCCTTCCCCATGCCTCCTGACACCTGATGCCACCATAAAAGCACCGTGCACCGCCATGCCCTGGTTAAGAAGAATTATGAGCAACACGGCCTCACAGCCCACCGCCTTTTGAGGTGCCAGCTATGTGCCCCTCTGACCTAATGGTATTTCAGTTCACCCTAACCTCGACTGACCATGGAGGTAGTTATTCACTCTTGTACTAACATACAGTAAAACCGTCTCTTACTACATCTAACAGAGTAGAATGATAAAGGTACCCTAACCCGTGCCCCCTGATAAGACACCTGGACTCATGATACTGGGTCCTCTGTTAACAGCGGTTTTATGATGATGTATTAAGGAAGCTCAGAGTTCTATACTGTCTCTTTTATGGTATTAGATTAATTATTTGTAGGATTTATAGGTTAAATTGACATTGATATTAGTGATTAATGTGTATGTGTGGCCACAAGGGCAAAATGTTAGTGCAGCCTCAATGTATCCGCACGGACAGCTCTTGACCTGATACTCCACCCCAATGATCCCAGCTGACCCTAGCACTTCGCGATGCCACCACGTGGATCTCCACCAATCATGGAGCGCTGCACCTCCATTGTATATAGTAGCTAGTCTTCACCACCCAATGCCTACAATTATGGGCCCCCTATAGCTTACCTCATTAATGACGTATTTTTGTAATAAATATGACTGTCTTTGCTATTGTCAGAAAGAGCGCTCTCCGAGTTTTCAGAGTCCTTTGTATGCCCTATATTGATTCAGATAAAGCCTTTTATATCTCACCCGCACTTGGTTTTGGTCTCATTCCCTGCTGGGGTGTGTCCATTATTGCCTCTAAATGTAGAGTTTAACTGCCTTTTTGGGGGACTCTCACTTTCAACAGTAAGGATGTGAAATTAACTATCGTACTCAGCCTGATGACATTTCAGATAGTGCAAGAGTTAAAACATAGATAAGGAAGGGAGGGGGAGAGTGGGAAGGAAATGGAAACAGACAGACAACTACTATACTAGACCTTGCAACATTTCTGGTAGAGCTGGAGAAAAACAAAAGGTGGGGGAGAGGTGTGCAGATAGGGAGGGGAGGAACAGAACAAGCAACAATCGTACTAGTCCTGATGACATTTCAGATAGTGCTGGGCAGGGGGGAACAAGCAAGGTGAGGGGGTAGGAGACAGACGAGGTTGCTATCATACTAGGTCCACAGACAATTCTGATAGAGTAAGTGCATAGAAGAAAGTAAGGGGAGGAGATAGGAAAAGAGAGATAGGGAGAGGACGAGAGAACAGAGAATAAGCAGTCAAAAAAGAGTGGAGAAGCAAGAGGGGAGTGTGAATACAATTGCAGAAGTCAGTAGTAACACATAATGTTGCAAGCCAGGATACAAGATGAAGAAGGAAGGGAAATGTATGATTCAGGACCACCATGAGTACAGGATACAAAGGAAGTCCAGCATGAGAGTTGAGAAAGGGGTATCTGGGAGTTAAGAGCATAAAGGAAGAAGTAGGGCTAAGAATGTGGGCAGGGCTTAGGCCAGGTGACCTATAACCACTTGCACCCAAAGGAAATGGGCCCTGGAGGATGTTGTTGTTTTTCAGAAGCTCTTGATATTGATTTTCACTTTGCATCAGATGGAGCTTTTCCAAGTGCGGCATGTTTCAGTCACTTGGCTTCAGCACATTTGAGAAAATGTCAAAGAAAGATTGATGGATTTTGTTCTCATTTCGAAAATGAACTTAAGTAAATTGTAACCTTGCCATTTCTCATATTTCGAGTGCCATGATAAAAAAAAACACATTTGCATTCTTTTTTTTGTATTCCCTTTAAAACTGCTTTAATAAGCAGTTTTGAACTGTATGCATTAGTAATACATTTTAAACGAATAACCAACAAATCAAACATTTTGCTTTGCACACATTTCAAAATGTTACCTTCTTCTAGTACATACAGTCATAATCAAGGTAACCCACCCCTGTAATTATGACTATTTCCCATTTGGCACCATGCATAAGCATCTCAGTTAATTGTATTGTTTAGCCATCACTCACACCTCCCTGGGAAAGACACTTTTTGCATTGATGCTCTGCTTAAAACTAGGCATTTTTCCCACTTTTTTAGAAGGTTGAATTTTTTGTATTGCTGCTGTGTTTAAACAAGGCCTTTTTCCCTCTTTTAGGAAGGTTGAATCTGGGTATTTGTGCATTGCTGCTGTGTTAAATCTAATCTTGGTCCCTCTTTTAGGAAGGTCAAATCTGGGTGTTTTTACATTACTGCTGTGTTTAAAACGAGGCCTCTTCCTCTACTGAGAGGGTTGTATCTGGGTGTTATTGCAGTGAGTTTCCCCCACATCCTCTGTCCTCGCTGGTCCTGCTTTCCCCTGTGGTGTGTTACCTGCTTGTGCCTCCTGTGCATCCCCTTCTATGTGAACCCTCCCCCTCTGGTGCTTCTTGTGGTATGTGGGTCTGGGCTGTGCTTCTTCTCCTCACTCACTCTCCACTCTTGCCTCCTCACAGCCTCTATTGTGCACTCGATCTCTCCCATCTTCTCAAACTGCTACTCTATCTCCTTTCCTATCCCTCTCACTAAGTCTGGAGGGAAATTCTGTTCTCCAAGCCAGGCCTTCTTATCCTTGATACCTGTACCAACACGTCCTCCAGACAGACTCTCACATGGTCTCTGGTCGCTCTTCTTTCTTCACCTCTTCCCCTTAAAGGTGGCGCCCGATGGGAGGCCCTCTTGGCCTACTTCCATTCCTCTAATACCATCATCTTTGTCTATCTAAATGGTACTGTCATGGTCCAGGGCCCTCTCCTTCTTCTTGAAAGGAATCTCCTGCGTGTTATCAGCTTCCTCCCTTCTCCTGCTACTCCTTCGGCCACCACTCTGGCTCCTCTGCCACCTCGATCCTCCTCCTCTGCTTCTGCTCTGGAACCCACCTCTCTTGCCCCAATGCCACCTCTTTCTACTGCCTCTTCCCTCTCTTTGCCCCCTCTGTCACTTCCATTGGATGTACCTCACTCCTGTACCCCACCCTTGAAGTATTTCAAAATTGGCAACCTGCTCCATGTCGCTACTCAAGTATCGCTCTGCTCACAAACACTCCTCTGACATCTGCCACCTCCTCAAAAACCTTGACATGGATGTCCTCACACTCTATGAGACTTGGTTCATGGCCAGCTCTGTCACAGGATTTGACACTCTATTTCCTGAGGGCTACAAGATCCTCTCCGAGCCAAGAACCAACAGCCTAGAGGTGGAGTGGCCCTGATATTTCCTGAGTGGGTCCCTGCTTCTGTCATTCCAATGCAGGCCTATTCCTCCTTTGAATGTAGGGTCTGCAGGCTCTCTATCCTGGCTGGCATCTCTCTGATTGTGACCACCATCTACTAGCCACCTGCTCAAATCAACCTCTTCCTCTCAGAATGTGCTGACCTCTCCTCTTCTTTCCTTGCCTCTACCTTTCAACTTCTCCTCCTCTGAGACCTCAACATCCACCTGGATGCGTCTAATCCCATCTTTTGGGCTCTTCTGCAACCTTTGCGAATGTCTACCCTTCTCTATTCTACGCTGTCATGCAAAACACTCTTCCAGACACACCTTGGATGTTCTCATCTCCTCAGACATCCCACTCTCTAACTTTCTGACTACTTCTCTCTCTTGGACTGAACACTTTCTGCTCTCCTCCCATCTGAAACATTGTGTCCTCCAGGCAAGACCCTCACCAATACTGCCACCATGCTTCTTGGTAATTCGGCCCATAGAGCGAGTGTCAGTGGTTGCCTTTGCCTCAACTTTCTCTGCTCCTCCTACTCCTGTGGCTGACTCCCATCCTGTCACAGCCCTCTCTGACTTGCATCTTTCCATCTCCAACATCATGGGCTTCGTTGCCACTGTCATGAGAATCTGTCTGAAGTCCACCTTCAAGTGCAACTCATGGTATGACTCCAACCTTGCAGCCCTGAAATGCAAGTGAAGAGTGGCTGAGAGGAACCTGACGATGTATCCAGACAAGTCTGATCTAGGAATGTGTTGTCCAAACAGGTGCTCCCGGCTCCTCCAGAACTATTAAGGACCACGTTTCCACCCTCACACCAACCTTGACCAATTTTGGTAATCATTCTTTCACCACTGGATCTTTCCCCTCTCTCCTCAAGCACTCCCTTGTGCACCCCCTTCTAAAAAAGCCTTCTGCGTTCCAACCGGTCGGGCAAACAATTCCTGATTTCTATCACTCCTTTCCTGGGCAAACTCCTGGAACATCTGGCCATCTCCCAGCTTACTCTACACACTGAATCTGTTGCTAGTCTCCAAGACCAGACTGACTTCAGAGCAACCAAAGGCACAGAAACTGCTCTCCTGAACACCCATGAATATCTGCTCTCTAATCTGCATTCCAGCTCTCTGTCTGTCCTCATCCTCCCTGACATTTCCTCTGCTTTTGATACGGTCAATCACTCCATCTTGATCAATTGATTCTCTGAGAACCTGGGCATCATGGATCAGGCCCTGCTGTGGCTGATCTCCTTCCTCCGGGACCAACACTCCCGAGTCCAACTTGGGTCGTTTTGCTCCCACTCTCTCTCTCCACATGTGGTATCCCCCATGGCTCTATGCTCTCACCCTGGCTCTTCAATGTTTATATGGCCCCTTTGGCCCACCTGATCTCTACCTTCTCTTTTAACTTTCAGTGTTATGCAGGTGCCACTCATCTCTCTTTCAGGCTTCTGTCAAACTCCTCTCCTTTCTCGCTCATTCCTGATTGTCTATCCACCATTCAGAATTGGTGCGCCCCAAATGGTCTCTGCCTTAATGCGAGTAAGACTGGGATGCTTCTCATTGGGATCCCTGTTTGCGCTTTCCCTCTCTCACTCTCGCTGCCCCCCTTGGGCCCTCTTGCCTCACCTTCCTGTTAGGCAATAAACCTTGGTGTCATCTATGACTCCACTCTCTCTTTCTCTCGTAACATCACAAACCTTGCCAAGTAGGCCCACTTCCAGCTGTACCTCCTCAGATGTATTCTGCCACATATCACCTTCCCCCAGAATCTCACTATCTCCAGAGCCCTGGTTCTCCCCAGACTGGACTACTGCAATAGCCTCTTTCTCAATCTTCTTAACTCTACTCTTTGCCCACTGCAACTAATCCAGAACAGGGCTGCAAGACTTATCCTTGGCCTCAAGCCCAGGGACCAGATTTCTCCTGCCCTCAAATCTCTCCACTGGCTCCTGGTTGCAGCAAGGATCAAGTTCAAGACCCTTTGCATCATCCACAATGCTTTCTGGGGTTGGGGGCCTCACTATATCTAATTCTCTCTGCCTAAATACCTTTGTTCTAGAGCCCTTCGCTCAGCTATCTCTAACTCTCTGAGAGTCAGACGCTTCTCCAAGCAGAGAGTGGGGGGTAAATCTCTCTCTCCTCTGGAGGTGCCTCCCTCGGAAAATAGCCTCCCTGTCCCTCTCAAACTTCAGCCGGACCACCTAAAGTTCAGGAAGTGTCTCAGGACCTTCCTTCTCTCTGTCAGGCGTCTTGCTCTCGCTTATTTGCTATTTACCTGTCTGTGGCACCAACTGGATGCTTGGTACCCTTTGATTCTCACTGGGTGCAAGGCTGCCCATGACCAATCTTCCTTGCACTACCTCCCGGCCTACCGCACACTTGGGGGCTGTAACTATAACCCATACAGCCCCCCTGCCTCTTTGCACTTACCCAGAGCTGTTCTGCCATTGCTGCACTTACTCAGAACCATGCTGCCATGATCGCACTTCCCCCTACCTTTCCTCTGCACTTCTGGTTTTCACACTTGCACACTCCCTAGTAGTATTTTTTGTCTTGTCTCCCCTCTGTCTCAACTTCCTTGTCTTGTGGCACCTAGAAACACTGGTGTACAGGCATGTTATAAATATCAAATCATATCATTACCACTGTAAATGTACCAATGTGACGTATGAATCCACACATACTGCAACTTTATATTGATGTTCACTGAGTACTGGCAAAGTTCAATATGCGTTTCTCAAAGGAGTATAGAGTATATTTTAGATACTTGGATCAGTGCAGGTCACTGATCAATGTAAGGGAGGGTGTACTTTGACATGGCTAAAATTGTTTTCATTTGTCTGAACTTGGCACATCGTATAATCGGTTTTAATATTTGTACCACTGTATTATCAACGAAACAATGGAATGTCCACAGTGATGTATATTCCCAGAGAAAATGTTCTGTAAATTTGGAAAAGCTTGTCTTAATTGTTGTTTTTGTTCATTTGTCTCACAATATTCAGCCATACTAATATGTTCTTTGACCATCTGAGCTGCAAATATTAATTGAGTGGACATTTCTAATGTATATTCAAGTTGGGTTGAGATCTCTGTGCTATCTACTTGGCTGGATTAACACTTAATATCCAGGTATTTTCTGATAACTTTGATCACTGTGTTATCTTCTAGAGTATCAGCTGTAACTTTGTTCACCCAAAAAGTGGACCACACCACATATTGCCCTCCATCTTGAGTACATCAAATGTCTGGTCTGCTACCGTTAATATTGTTTCAATAATTTTAGGTATTTGGTGAAATAGGATTTGTTAAGTCATTTGAAAAATGTTTGAAATAGACAGCTATTGAATTAGCAGTGTCATAAAAACAGAATTACATTTTGATGATAAAGTATGTCCTGCCGATGAAAACATACAAAATTACAACTCCTACAATACAGCAATACTGATTTATTATTTTGGTTTCAATTGTGACCTCCAACATACACCTGCTAGTAATCCCATCGATATAGCAAATTTGGGGGTCGATTAATGGAACAAACGTGCGGCGAAAATCCCAACGCAAGCAGGCGCAAGGTTGCGCAAGCATGAGAAATCAAGCACACGCGTGCGATACAAGGAAGGCGCTGCACTAGTTTCCCGCTGGTCGTGCGCCAAATCCATGCATGTCGCACACGGGCACACACGTCATCAAATGGCGTGATCTACGCGCACAGCAAAAGTGCACATAGCACGGCACACACAACAAAAGTGTGTGAACAGTGTGCGTAACACGCGGAATGGGCAACAACGTGTGAAAAGGAAGGCGTAACTGGGTAAGTACTGCAGGGAACTACAGTGAACGCCGACACGCACGCGAACAACCCGTATTCATGGATTCGAATACAGGAAACCCGCGCACGGCAAAAGACGCGCACAGGTGTCAACGAGTCCGCCACACGAAGGCAGGTGGAAGCGTCCCCGTGCACAGTATCAAAGTGCGCGCAAACAACAAACACGTATATACAGCTACGATGAATGCCCCATTTGTCGCAGCACTGATCATGGGACACCGCAGGAGGAGAATAGCCAGGGCACGCATTTTCTCACCACGGACAAGCCTTTTTGGGATGTCTGACGACCAGGTCTACGGCAGGTATAGGTTTCCACCCCATATCATCCTAGACCTGGTCAGGGATTGGGAAGATGACCTTACATCCCCACCCTTTGCTCCCAAGCATTTCGCCACTTGGAGAAGGTGCTCAATGCCCTGCATTTTTTGGCCACTGGGTCATTTCAGCGAACCACTGCCATAGTGGTGGGGGTCTCACAGGCCACGCAGTCACACTGCCTACACCAGGTCTTGGCAATCATGACAGCGCGCCCCTCAGTCCGCAGGCACATATACATGCCCAGAACACCCGCAGAAAGGCAGGCTGTTGTCCTGGATTTTTACAGGGTGGCACACTTTCCCAAAGTGCTCGGTGCCATGGATTGCACCCATGTGGCCCTACGTCCACCTAGGGCCACTGAGCACATGTACCGAAACCGCAAGCACTGGCATTCCATCAACGTACAGGTGGTATGCGATGCAAAGGGAATCATCACCTCTGTCTATGCAAACTACCCTGGCTCCACCCATGACAGTTTCATATACAGAATGTCCACCCTGAGCCGGGCCCTGGAAGCTGGGCAGCATGGTGACACATGGCTCCTAGGTGAGTACAAATGCCTGTGCACATGCATGGAAGTCACACACAGACAAATACCCAAACCCTAATAATCTCATCTATTATCACCTTCCCAGGGGACAGTGCCTACCCTCTGAGCAACCACATGATGACGCCAATCCGGAACCCCATCACACCACCCCATATTGCAACCAGGGCCATAGTGGAGCGCACATTCAGAGTGCTCAAGTCACATTTCCGCTCCCTTGACCGCTCTGGCGGGCAGCTACTCTATGCACCCCCAGTAGTGTGCAGGATCATTGTGGCAGCATGTGTCCTGCACAATGTTGCAACACGGAAGGGCATACCGGTGGACATAGTGGTGCCCCCACATCTCCAACCACAGGCACAGGCACTGCCCATGGGAGGGGATAGGGCACGTGGCGAGGAAGCCCGGACCCAGCTTGTGGCCACATTTTTCACCTAAACTCCCACCCCTGCGGAGTGCACACAGGCCTGGCACATACCAGGTGACAATAGATGATGACAAAGAGACAGTCAACTGTCATAACCTTACCACCCTGAGATTGTTGCCATGGAAGTGCCACATTGTGTGCATCCCTAGCTACTTAAACACAAGCTATCCTGTGTGACCAAAAGGCACACATATGATATATGATATGATATGGCATTTGTAACGCGCCTACACAAGTGTTGCAAGGCGCGACGAGGCAGGGAGGGGGGAACAAGGGAAGACAGACAACGATCCTACTAGGCCCGGTGTCATTTAGATCGCGCAAGTGCAGGGGTAGGTGGAAGGGAAAGGTGCAAGGGGAAGGGGGGGGATTGCAGTACAGGGTAAGTAGAATAAAAAATAAATAAATAGGCCAGCTGGTGGCAAGTGCAAAGGTAAGTGCAGACAAGTGCTGGGAAGGGGCGGCTGTAGGGATACAGAGACAGTCCCGCAGTGCAGGGGTTGCCAGGGAGGCAGTGCAAGTGGAGAGTGGCTGGGCCAGGGACCGAGGTCAGTGAGAGTGGCCCAGTTGCAGATTCAGTGCAGTTTCAGTGAAGAAATTAGCAAGGGAGAGGGAGAGAGAAAGCAGAAGCAAAGAGGAAGGTGCTGAGGTGCTTCCTGAACCGGAGATGGTTCTCCTCAAGTTTCAGGGAGGCAGGAAGGCTGTTCCAGAGGGAGACCCTTGACGCGGAGAGAGATCTACCCCCAGCTCGTTGCTTCGAGAAGCGGCTGACCCTGACATGCAAGGTGTGAATCACACACACCTGCAAAACAGGCCATGACCATCACTGTTATGTCACTCAAACCCTCCTAAACCACAACATGACATGGCAAGCAATAGCCATACACCAACACAGTACCAATAAGGTACACATTGCCATGTGAAAAATGTGAATTGGCATCAGACAATGATGCCTGACATGGAATCAGATGAAATGACTGACCAACAACCTCCCACCCAAAATAAGTCATTCCCAAATGCATCACAAAAGTAGTAGCCGCAACATAACAAAGAATGCCTGTCTACATGCACATTGTGCACTGCAAAATCAACACTGCAACTTCTGTGTGCTGTGACCAACTCCTGCAACACACTGCTCAGCGCACAGCACAGTGAACAGCCATTGTGTGTGATGCACACCCTGAGCATCACATCTAAGTGACAAACCACATCAAAAAGCAAAATAGGCATGTACAGAATCCATAATTGGTGACAGAACATGTGCTGCAGGAACACAGTGGGCAGCAGAAGGCAAACAGAGTGTGCATGTGGATATCGAAGGGTGGTTGTACATGTAGTGCATCATAGTGCGAGTGTGCGGGTCAGCAAGGACATGCACTCAACATATGCATGTGGAATCAATTGACCATCAGTGTCCTCTACACATCACATGTGAACAGTAACCATGTGTACACCCCAGCATGTCAAACCACAACTATCCCCTCACACCTGAAAGGTAAACACAACACATGAACATGCATTGATCAGCAGAACACATCATGTACATATGATACCACAATTACAATGTCAGGGTTCCCATCACACTGCAGGGAAAGGCAACTATCAACAACAAAACACCCCCCCTCCCTCACAAATGACCATGACCCACTGAACAACTGCACCTGGCTCATGGAGCCTTCAACCCTTAATTTCACCTTGCCACAGGATCACCCTTCCCCTTCGTCACCATCTCCCACCTTGTGTGTTAAAAGTTGCCTGCACCCTCAGAGTCCACCTTCATTTGCAAAGACACAAACTCCAAGGCAGAAAAAGGAACCAGAACAGCCTCCAGTAGATGACTTGAAGTAGCAGTACCTCACAAAGTCCAGGTACTACCACAATGATGTAACAACCAAGGTAGCACAGAAAAACAATGTCACAACAGGATGTGAACCATGTGTGGTATATAACATAGAATGATGCACCACGAACGGATGTGTACTGTCACAGCTCCCGTGTACAGGCGCAGGAGTGGCACAAACCAACCACCCCCACCGTGGCCTGGGTGCCTGCAAGGTCAAACTCACACAGGCCTCTGAGACCCTGGTGGGGAAGGAGGGTCAGGGATATGCAGTTGGGACAGCCGTTGGCATACTGGATAACTGGAATGAGGGGCAGGACAGGGGAGTTGGAATGACACGTGAAAGTAGGGAATGCACTAAAATGGAGTACTTCCATTAACACATTCACAATCATAACAAACTTGTACATCATTGTCAGGGCCTTCCGGAGTCCAGGCGCAGGAGTGGCACGAACCAACCACCCCCTCTAGGGTTTTGGCACCTGCAAGCTTGGGGCTTACACAGGCATCCGCAACCCCAGCGGGGAAAGAGGGTTAGGGAACATTGGTTGGATAGGTACGGGAAGCAGGAACACCGGGTAGAGGGTGCAGGGTTTAGAATTGGATAGGACTCGGGGTGATTATGGAAAAGAAAACATACCAAATTGAACTACACATTCATCCATGCATCAGTGCACCCCCCCAGCAAGCCTCTGTAGAGCAGTTTGAAAGAAAAACAACAAGACACTCAGCTCTAGTATTGAGTGCTGGCCTCCTGCCTGCGCAGTCTCAGGTCCGGTTACAGGAGCACTTCAATGCTGTAAAGAGAGCCACAGTTAATAATCTGTGCGTGCCCATAACACACAAACACACCACCAAATATGCCCCATAACAACAAACTACTCTACAAACAGACAATCTGGTTTGGATGCTTCGTACCCATACGTAACATTCCCCCTGTGATGGTTCATACACAGTCAATGCAGTAAGTCAGGCGCCGGTGGGTGCGTGGCCAATGGAACACCAATGTGTCATGATTCACACAACATGCAATGTTCCCTGGGTAAGCAGACAGATGCATATAGCAAGTTATGACTTCAGAAAAAGTCATGTCCCACCATGACCGTAAAAAAATAGGCAGTGCATGTTTCAAAATGTACATGGAAATGAAATGCACTGCACCCGAGTATGTCCCTTGCTGTATGTCCCTGTGAGCTGCTCCTTTCCATGTCTCGGCTACATGGGTGATACAAGTGCCTCAATGGCCCATGGTGGACCAGAGGGTATGTGCCACTGCCCCTCCAGGTGCCCCAGACAACCTTACAATCAACTAGCCATCAGTCCACCAACACATCTGAGCTGTATTGTGTGCTTCAACACCAATATTCGTCCAAGCTCACCGTCAGTGCTGCTACTAAGCCTGCATGTGCAACTGGCCTGGTGGAAGCTTTGCTGTGTTGTGGCCCCCCTGTGCTGCTCACCTTGCCTGGAGTTCCTTGAAACACGTCAGCAGTTCTAGGATGTATGTCTGCAATCCCTGTGCCTCTGCTTGCGCACACATGTGCATGTGGGCACCAACAAACGTATCCAGAATCCAGACGTCCAATGGGCCATGTCTGCTGGCAAAGGTGGTCTGGAGGCTCATCCCCCTGCAGAAAGGGCATGAAACACATGATTAATGCTTTAGAGTCATCTGTGTGTGTCTCTTCAGGCATCTCATTACTGGACCATGTCAGAGACGTACATCAGAAATCACACCATTAGTCCGTCTTTCACATCCGAAGTGTGGAACACACTATCTACGGCATGAATTGCAACAAGCATGTGTACAGTAAAGATAAGAAACATACTACACAATGCATAGCAATGAATGTACACATTAATCATGAAACACCCCATCTAGCAAAAGCAGAACAGTGGTCAATAACACAGCACTCATCCCCACTAGGGGTGTTAACACAAGTTACACAGCACCAGACATGCCACAGATATGACCGTCCAAAGCCCTTGTGTAATAGGCTGTTACACCGAACCATCCTTGCAAGCCCAGGGATAAGGGAAGCAGAAGTGGCATATGTGAGTCAAGGACCCCAAGCAGCAAACACATACACAAGACAAGCCTGAAGGGCCCAGCTGGAACAGAAAGTGGATGCTTTCAAAAGCCACAAAGCACCGCACCATCACATGAAAGCACAATAGACAAGCAATTTTAAATTATATTAACTAATTACACTAACTATGAAAAACCTACATTACCTAATTAAACTAACTATCAAACAGAAACTTAACTAACTAAACTAAAAGAAAAATCAAAAATGGCCACATACGACCCGGGGTGGGCACCCAGGACGGGTGAGGTACAGGGTGCTGCTCTACACCCACATGCGATGATGCTGAGCCAAAAAAAAAAAACTCCATGTGCTCAACGCCTGCACAGCCCGACCTATGTGGGAGATAGATGGTCGTCCGAGTCTGGCTCACCCTGGAAAGGAGGACGTGGCACAGTAGCCTGGCCACGCCTAGCCGCAGCTTGACCCTCGACGGCAGCAAGTCTGCCGGACGGGTGAGCCTGGTTCTGTGTGGCGATGTGACGTAGGTCTACATGCAGAACCTCACGTGATACACGTGCTTCCTCTTGCAAGGTAGCATGTGTAACACGGAGTTCCTCCTGCAAGGCCTGGCTGGACAACCGCTGCACCTCCCGGCAAGCCTGTAGCTCAGCCGAGATGGTACGCTCAAGCTGTGCAAACCTCTCCTCTGCCCGCTGCCTCTGGGACATCAGAAGGACACCCAGAGTGGATTTGAGGGAAGCATACTCCTCCCTCAGGGCATCCATGTGCGTCTCTGTGTGAGCAGCAATTGCTTGCCGCAGAGATGACATTTCAGCCTGGCGTGCCCTGTCTGAGGCCGCCATGCCCAGCCTGAGCGAGTGGGCCGTGGACCGTGCCGCCTGCTGCTGGAGAAGCACCTGTCTAGCAGGGGGGAGCACAGATCGGGCCAGACGCTCAATGCTCTCAGCGATGTTCTCTATTGCTGCCCCCTGCCGTTCTGAATTGGCAGTCATGTCTTGCTCCCACTCAGTATACTGCAGTTGCGTGCGGCGACCGCATTGCTGGGCTTGACCCCTGCGGGACCCAAGGACCGGGTGTCCTCGCTGTGTTGGCACCGCCCGCGGCTGCACGACTACATGCCCCCGTCGACGTGATGTCCCAGGCACATCAGTGACTGGTGTGGAGGGTGACCCTGCGTCCCGATCCACCACGGGCGGAGGTACCAAGACTGTCTGACCCCTCAGTGCAGGTGTCGCGGACAGAGGAGTGTCCACATCAGAATCACTCACCCCTGACACATGGACTTGATACTCATCCAACTCGACATGGACGTCAGAGTTGTCATCAAGGCTGGACTCATAGGCAGCCAGAGACAAGATGGACTGTAGCACTTGGGGGTTTTCGTGGCCTACCACCCCACGACACCCACTTGTGCCGGGTTGATGTAGTGGTAACAACCCTGTGTCTGGCATGACAACACCATCCTCCGGCTTCATTGCGTCATCATCTGAAAAATAGAGAGAAAAAAGGTCACTACACATGTCAGAAGCACACAACACACACACACCGACAACAAACACATCAGGCAGACATTTGACACACAAAATAGAACCTGGCATGCCTGCTGGGTCAACTTTGAATTGCTTCTGTGATCAGACCTGTTGAAAGGTGGCAGTTTGCATAGAAGTGGGTCTATGCAGTGCGGCAAATGTGTATGTCACTCACTACCTACATGTACAAGGACTCCATGGTGTGTGTCAGGAAATGTGAAGGCAGTGCAAGGTCAAATTCAGGCATCACGTGCAATGTGCATTCAATGGGTAGCATATCTACAAGTAAAGCACCCCTCCACCCAAGTGCAAAAGCAGGGATGCCTAGCATGGTATCAAAAGACTGACCATAGACCTGTGTATTGACAGGCAGTGTTGACTGGCATCAACAGCTTAATGTGATTCAAGTGACAACACTGCAAATGATGATGGGACAGTAAGCAGGACACATGATGAAAACTCTGGAGGCCGCCCACGTGTTAAGAAGTCACTACAACAGTCGGACAGAGTCATTGGCCATTAAACAGGCTGAGGCCTGTGATCCACACAGATTGTCAGACCCTAAACATGTGTGCAACGCAGCACTGAGCCACAGTTGACATGGGAAGGCTGATGAGATGCCATGCAATGTATGTCACCCATGACTTGTATTACAGTGATCATCCAGTCAAGGACACATAGGGGCATGCGTGCAATGCACATGGAGCATGAATGGGCACTCATGTACCTGCGGGGCATCTGACCTATGCACAGTACAAGATACCCTGCATCAAGTACTAAGGCTGTACCACACAGCATATGTCTGGCAGATTGTCCGCTGGAAGTTAGCATGTACACAGGACGCATGAACAGAAAAGTACCCAATGGCAAGATTGAAGCAGACCAGTGCAAAGGTGGAACTGGGGTGCAGAGTGGCGGAGGAGGGGCAAGGGAGCATGCCTACATGGAGTACCCGCATGCAGGCAGAGGACACATGCACGTCAGTCATGCTATGACATTGTGCCTGGGCTGAGAGGAAGGTCACCCCATGCCACATGCAGAAGGGCCAGTGAGCTGGAACATGGACCGGAGGGGTATACTGGTAACCATCATGTGAGTAGGGTGCAATAGTGGTGATGCGGACAGTCCCCGTCTGCTCCACATGTCCACCATCCAGCAGAGCAGGCATGCATCACGGAAGCATTGCATTACTTGCACATCAGAACCATGTACACGTCACATGTAGTGGCAATCATGCACAACACATCCCACAAGTAAAACACACACGTCCTCAACAAACACGCATCAACACTCACTGGACTGGGCATCAAAGTCCAGCATCTCTCCCACTCCTTTGACCGATTCAGGTGGTATTTACTCCGCAACGAGTGACTCATGCGGAGTGAGCTCTTCCTCCTCTGGTGCAGGCCCACCGCCAGTCACCAGAGTCAAGTTGTAATTTGAGGCATGCTTAGCCTTAGCGCTGCGTTTGAGGTCATTCCAACGCTTTTTGCACTCTTGCGCCGTGTGCACCTCATGGCCGAATGAACTGACATGTTCCGCAACTTGCTTCCAGTGGGTGTCACGGTGGGCAGCCGTAGTCTGACTATTGGCACCCACTAGCATGTCACGGCTTTGGCCCCGCACGTAGTCCATGAGGAAGTCCAGTTCCTACTTGCAGAAAGGCTTCTTCCTCGACGTGCAGGAGGTCGTGGCTGTGTGTGGGGTCCCAGCCTGTGCTGCAGGTGCAACCTTCCTCCTCTTGGACTGTGGCACAGACCCTGGCTGGCTAATGCTGCCCTGACCACTATGGCCAGTGGGTTCGGTGGATTGAGCCAAGGGAGTAGCAGGTGGAGGGACGACCAAAGGCCTGACTTGTGTCAGTGGCAGCTGGGTGCCCTCTAATGGACCCTGTGCATCAACATCCGCTGTGGCAGGGTCATTGACCGCAACGGTCCTGGTTGGCAGACTCACAACCGGGGTGTTGTTGGGTGCATCTGCCCCTGCACTTGCCAACAGCGGCTGTTTGGGGCAGCAGATGACATAACTGCCCCAGGGACACGTGTCTTGGTCAGAGCAGCCCTGCATGCCCCTACGGTTTCCCTCCTGGCCTGTTGGAAATCTTCCAAGGGCTCCTCAAGTGCCAACGCAGCCTGCGCTGGCAGACCCTGAGCCTGGTTGGTGGTGTCCACAGCTGCACCTGCAGCTACCACTACCCTTGGGCCCGTGGCAGTCGATGGAACGGACTGCCGGGTCACACGGGGACAAGTGCCAGATGCAGAAGCTGCATCTCCCGGAACCACAGGGGGTGGTGGCATGACTGCACCGACACATGGCACAACATTGTGCTCAAGTGGCGCACCCATGCCTCTTCCCCCTTTGTGGCCGCCCTGGACACCTTGGAGTCCCCCTACTCCCTGGTCACCACGGCCACATCCCCAACCATGCCCGCCACGAGGAGTACGCCCAGCTGAGGCACCACTCACCTTTGCTGGCCTCCCAACCATGGCACAGATGTAGTAGTGTAAGCACAGATGCAGTAGTGCCAATGGGAGGTGTACAGCACAATTGACCTGGGCAATTGGGGTAAAGGGGGTGGGAAGCAAGATGTTAACAGCCCCCCTGCACCTGCAAGGCTGTATGTGACCCCAACGCTCAGGCACCCCAAAACTGCAGTAAAACCGTGCACGCAACCCTGCAGCCTACGTGCGTGGAATCAACCTCCCGCAGTACGCGGTGGCACCCAGTAACACGAATAACGCGTACGCGTGGGACACGCAGGCTACAATGACCTCGAAAATGGGTGCGATACACAGGGGCACCTGCAGTGGGAAAAATAGCGTGTGTGACTCACCGTCTGACTAGCGCGATGCAGAAAAACACGCGTAGCCAATACCCCAACCAAAAGAAGAGATACGTCCTTGATAGCTGTGAAGTTGTGATGGCGCGCGAAAAAACAGGAAGCAGCAACACACGTCGGTCTACACGAAAGGCACGTACAGCGAACTGCTGCCCCCGATCACCTTTAACCCGTGCTGAGGGAAACGCCCACGCACGTCATGTCAATCACGCACATGGGCCCTTTACTCAGATTACACGCATTCACACGCGGACGTGCAGTTCTTTCACACGCGCTGAACCACTATGCTAACGTCACGAGGGAAACGCCCGCGCACGCCCGTCCCCGTCACGTAACAGAGGCGCTTACGCTTGAAGGGCCTTTGGTCTAATGAAAGTGCGTATGAGTGCTGATGCACTTACGCGCTAGGGGCCTTTCTTCGAATCACACGCTGATGTGCACATTTTTCTCTGTATCAAGCTGGCCACGCGAAAATACATGGAAGACCACGCTCCTGCCCAAAAGGCCGAATCACTGCCCCCCAGAGCTCCGACCACGCTCCCACCTGCCATCTGCTGCTGCCTGACTGCCTGCTGCCCATGTGCCCTGCTATTTGCTGCCTGCACATCAGCCAGGGGTGCAGTTGCTGTGACCACCCCTGCTGGAACTGAAGACTCCTGACTGGGATACCATCGCTCCACAGCCCAGCCCCAGGACCCAGTTGCCCACCCACTCCTGCCTCTGGGGTTGCCATGTCGGGCACTACACCATCTGGCACCACTGGCAACCCCCAGCCAAAGAGGCAGAGGGCCACCAGCGTCACTGCCACCGAAGTTGGTGTCCTGGTGGAGCAAGTCCTGGGGCAGTATGATGCCCTCTTCGGAACAAGACGCGCCAACAAGGAAGGACGGACTCGGATCTGGATGGACATCATGACTGCCATCAACGCGGAGGGGGTGGCAGTCCGCGACTTCCAACATGTCAAGAAGCGCTGGGAGGACTTCAGGTCCAGGACCCTCAACAAGGCCCGGCGCCTCTTGAAGGCAGCGGATGCTAAGGGGCGCCGGGGCCACCTGTCGGAACATCAGATGAGGGTCCTGGAACGCATATGCCCAGCGCTCCACGTCCAGGTCCTTGAGATACAGACCCGTCTGGAGTCGAGCAGTAAGTGTACATGCATTCTGATTGGAAGCTGTGCATGTGGTGGTGTGCCAGTAGTGTGCAGGTTGTACATGTGGTTTTCTAGGGCCATGTATGGATGTGTATGTACAGGGCTGACACATGCAAGTCCTTTCATGTGTGAGACACATGGATGGTGTATATGTGGGTAAGCATGCAAGCCAAATGCAGATGTGTGAGCACACATGTTTGGATTACTGTGTATGTCAGTTGGCATGGTTGTGGTGTCACACATGGATGTTGGTTCCAGCTGAATGTATCTGCACCGTGTACATGTGCATGTGTGTCTATTTGACAAGGGTGCAACAGTGATGCAACATGGATGCATGTGACACTGATATGTGGAAGACTGATTGGCAGATGTGACATGGATGCCGATCTCAACACTGTGACAGTTGGCGGACGTGTACACATGCATGTAAGTGTGGTGGCGTGTGTGCATGTGTAGTGCACTCCCTGTGTTTCATGTGATGTCTGGGTCACCTTTGGCTGCTCATGCTGTTGTATGTGTATGGATGGTGCTGGCTGTTGCAATATGGCTGTGGAATAGCTCATGTGTGTGAGTCGAAAAGACATGTGTGTTGGGGATTGTGATGCCATGTCTGCAGTTTGACAATGCCACTCATGTACAACTTTCATGTGTGTATGAGTCCATTGTACAGTGCCCTGATGCCTGTGTTTTATTTCTCCCTGTCTGCAGCGTTAACTGATGAAGAGGGCGGAGAAGGTGCTGTGGAGCACAGCGGCAGGGATCGCACCGCCAGCTGGAGACGCAAGGCCCGGCTCCCCTCCCAGGTTGTCATCTCGTCGGGGAGTGAGGAGTCCGGTGCCGCGTCCCAGGCCGCAGCTGCTGAGGGGAGGTCCAAGAGGCAGAGGTCGGAGTAGGACTCCTCAGCAGCAGAAGGGGCAGCTGAGACCCCACAGGGCCCAGTGGAGGAAGATGACATGGAGTCATCCAGGTTGGTGGGGGGTTTGGTGGAGGAGGAGGCGGTGCAAGGGACAGAGACGGGGTCTGGAGGTGGGAATTCCACTGGTGCTAGTGGTGCTGTGCAGGACAAGGGACAGGAGGCAGCACAGGCCGCCGCAGAGGTGCCTGTGTGCAATCCTGTCCCTGATCCTGTCACTGCATCATCTTGCACCAGCAGGGATGCCTACGTCCAGACCCGTTCTCAGGGAGGGGATTGGCTTACACCAACTGGCCTTCCTCTCCCTGCGGATGTGGCTATCCGGCACCAGGTTGAGCCTGTCCTGGGTGGGGTGGCATTGAGTCAACGTGCCATGCAACGTGACCTGCAGTCTTTTCATGAGGAGACTGCATGTCTTCTTGCATGGCTCGTTGACTGCGGTGACCCACTGGGACAGCCCACCAGGGTCGGATTCCTCTGTTTCCTGGACCTTGTTCTGACCCCCTCCTCAACTGAACCCCCTGTGCCCCAGTCGTCCTCCATGCCATCTTCCCACCCATGTATCACCTGGGTGCCCTGTGGACCTGCCTCTGACCCTGCGGCCAGGCTGGTGGACAACAGATCCCTGCCACAGTCGGGAGTCAGACGTCCAGCAGGGGTGGCCACCTCAACAACTGCACCCCAGCTGTAGGAGGATGTGCAGGCAGCAGGAGCCATGGCACAGGTAGCGGCACAGCAGCAGCAGCAACAAGGTGGGAGCCATGATGGCTCGGGGCCTTCATCATCGGAGGGGCAGGCATCGGCCGGAGGGCAGGAGGACCCTGGATGGGAAGTGTCTTCCATGTGGCAGCGGTTGGGCCATGTGATAGATGCGGAGCGGCAGCGGGCGGAAGAGGCACGGCTCACGATGGTCAGGGCGGAGAACTCCATGCATAGTGCCCTGAGGCTGGCCGAGTGCCTCAAGGCCATTCGCAGGGACCTGGAGTTCCAGATGTCATCGTCCCTGCGAACCCTCGGGGCCATGGAAGAGGACCGCCTCCGGGACATCGAGCAGGAGTTCGATGATGCCCTGGCCCGGGACATCAACATGTGAGCCGTTGGACTTGCCCGCTGCCCTTGTAAATAGTTCGATAGTATTAGGTTTCCTTTGTTTTTTTTCTTTATTTTGGACCTTTTGGGCAATGGAGCACATTTTTGTATATAGTTTTTTTATTAGGTAGGAGTTTTTGATAGGTTTCATTTCTTCAGTTGATCATGGACCCTGGATTGTTCATCTATATATAGTTAACAGTTTGATTCTACTTTTTTGTTTGGATTTCCCCATGGAGCAATGGTTTTCACTTTTATTTTGCCCTTGGATTTCATTTTTGGAACTGTGACCTTGGACACCTTTACTTTGGATTATGATTTGTTGGTTTTCATTATTTTACAGACATGCAGCTTTTCTTTTTTAATTTCTATTGTCGTTTGTTTGATTTTAATTCCATTCATGTTGTTTTCAATACATTTTTTTCTTCCAACTTTGATGTGTGGTATTATCTCATTGGTTTCATGCATGTCATGATATGGGTTTTGACATTCACATGTACCCATTGTGTGTGTGTGACGGACATGTGTTCATTTAGATACTTGGCATTGGGGTTGTATCATGTAATTGGCATTTCTATGTGGGTGGATGCAATACTTGGGTGGGTGTTTGGCATGTGGAGGCTGCCCATAAGGGCCAGGGATCTAGATTGTGATGACGTGTTGGCTGGGGGACATGTGTCGGGGCCTGTTGGCAGGTGCCCTGCACTGCTTGGGGTGTGGGTGTGCAAGGGGACATGAGTGGGGGCCTGCTGGCAGGTACCCTGCACTGCTCGGGGTGGGGGTGCAAGGGGACATGAGTGGGGGTCTGCTGGAAGGTGCCCTGCACTGATTGGGGGGTGGGGGTGCAAGGGGACATGAGTGGGGGCCTGCTGGCAGGTACCCTGCACTACTTGGGGGGTGGGGGTGCAAGGGGACATGAGTGGGGGCCTGCTGGCAGGTACCTGCACTGCTGGGGGGTGGGGGTGCAAGGGGACATGCGTGGGGGCCTGCTGGCAGGTGCCCTGCACTGCTTGGGGGGTGGGGGTGCAAGGGGACATGAGTGGGGGCCTGCTGGCAGGTACCCTACACTGCTGTGGGGTGGGGGTGCAAGGGGACATGAGTGGGGGCCTGCTGGCAGGTACCCTGCACTACTTGGGGGGTGGGGGTGCAAGGGGACATGAGTGGGGGCCTGCTGGCAGGTACCCTGCACTGCTCGGGGGTGGGGGTGCAAGGGGACATGAGTGGGGGCCTGCTGGCAGGTACCCTGCACTGCTTTGGGTGTGGGGGTGCAAGGGGACATGAGTGGGGGCCAGCGGGCAGGTACCATGCACTGCTGGGGGGTGGGGGTACAGGGGGACATGAGTTGGTGATCAGTGGTGCAAGTGGACAGGTGGCTTGTCTGTGGTGCATGGCCATGGTGGATGGGCTGCCTGCGGGACATGACCAGGGCTGCGGGGTAGTCCCCTGTGGTGTGGTCTGCCTGCAGGGGCTGTGGAGGGTGTAGAGGGAACACCTGGGAGGACCCACACTGCCAATTCACTTGTAGGATTCCCTGCGTACCCCTGAAATTCACGTACCCCGCTCTGATAGCTAAATCGCGTGTGAAACTTCCCGTGAACCCCTTAAATACACGTACCCCACTCGCACAGGGCCTATCGCGGGTGAAACTTCACGCGAACCCCAGGAATGTTGGCCCTGTGCTAGCGAGCGGGGTATGTGTAGTTCTGGGGTACAGCGTGAAGTTTAACACGTGAAAGGGCCCTGTTGAGCGGAGTAAGTGTATTCCTGGGGTTTGCGTGCAGTTTCACCTGTGTTTTCAGCAGGGTACGTGTATTATGGGGTTCGCCTGAAGTTTCATCCGTGTTTTCAGCAGGGTGCGTGTATTACGGGGTTCGAGTGAAGTTTCACCCGCAATTTCAGCAGGGTACGTGTATTCCTGGGGTTCGCGTGAAGTTTCACCTGCGATTTCAGCAAGGTACGTGTATTACGGGGTTCACGTGAAGTTTCACATGCGAAAGGGCCCTGGTCGAGGGAGTACATGAATTTCAGGGGTGCGCAGCAAGTTTTACACACGATAGGGAAACGCCCGTGCACAATACGTCACAGACGCGCTTACGCGCTAAGGGCCTTTCGTTCAATGATATCGCGTATGTGTGCTGACGCGCTTACGCACTAAGGGCCTTTGGTCCAATGATATCGCGTACGTGTGGTGACGCGCTTACGCATTAAGGGCCTTTCCTCGAATTACATGCTGACGTGCAAGATTTTCACGTGCCAAATCACTCCATATCAAGCTGGCCACGAGTACACACACGGAAGACCACGCTCCTGCCCAGAAGGCCATTTTCCTGCCCCCTAGAGCCCCGAGCACACTCCCACCAGCCATCTGCTGCTGCCTGTCTGCCTGCTGCCCACGTGCCCTGCTATTTGGTGCCTGCATGTCAGCCATCTGCAGGGGTCCAGTTGCTGTGTCCACCCCTGCTGGAACAGAAGACTCCCGACTGGGATTCCATCACTCCACAGCCCAGCCCCAGGACCCAGTTGCCCACCCACTCCTGCCTCTGGGGTTGCCATGTCGGGCACTACACCATCTGGCACCATTGGCAACCCCCAGCCAGAGAGGCAGAGGGCCACCAGCTTCACTGCCACCAAAGTTGGTGTCCTGGTGGAGCATGTCTTGGGGCATTATGATGCCCTCTTCGGAACATCACGCAACAACAAGGAAGGACGGGAGAGGATCTGGGATGACGTAGTGGTTGCCATGAACACAGAGGGGGTGGCAACCCACGACATCAAGCACGTCAAGAAGCGCTGGGAGGACTTCAGGTCCAGGACCCTCCACAAGGCCCGGTGCCTCGCGGAGGGGGGCCGGGCACGCCTGAGTGCCATCCAGATGAGGGTCCTGGATCGCATAGGCCCAGTGCTCCACACCCAGATCCTTCGGAGGCAGACCCGTCTGGAGTTGAGCGGTGAGTGGCCAAGCATTGCTGTGTGAGACAGGGCATGTTGCAGTGTGTTGGTAATCTGATGCTTGCCTGTGTGTGTGACATAGGCCATGTATGGATGTGTGTGTGCAGGGACATCATGGTCATGCATGTGAGACCAGTTATGTGTGAGCCACATGGTTGGTGCATGTGTTTTAAAGCAACATGGGGAGCTCTATGTGGAATGCACACATGAATGCATGGCTGTCTCTGTTCCTGGACATGGAGGGGGGGTGAGAAATGGGTGCTGATGTCATGTACATGTATGGTGCACATGTGTGTGTGTGTGTGCCTGAGAAGTGTGTGTGTGACTTTGAAACACCATGGATGCATGTGACTTTGAAGGTAACATCTTGGTTTACAGGGGCCCTTCTACATGGATGTTGATGTTGATTGCAGGCGCCCAGACTGTTTCTGCATGTGTGTTGTGTGCATTCACCCATGTGTTGTGGAATAACAGGATGGAAGTGACATTTGACAGTGCCACTCATGTGTTATTGCTTCCTGTCTAGGGTATCTTGTACTGTGCCCTGATGCTTGTGTTCTATGTCTCCCTCTACGCAGCGTCAAGTGAAGAAGAGGGCAGAGACGGCGCTGTGGAGCCGGGCAGTGGGGATGCCTCCACTGTGCGGCGACGCAAGGCCCAGCCACCATCCCAGGAATTACCATCATCCGGGAGCGAGGGAGCTGGTGCTGCGTCTGCCTCAACGGCTGTGGTGGAAGGGCCGGGTGAGCCCCCAACAGGGGCTTCCAATGGCAGAAGACGGTGTGGAGACATCCAGGTTGGTGGTCTCCACAGAGGAGGAAGAGCCCGCTACTGAGCCGCACATGGGGCCTGGAGGGGCTAGTACCACTGGTGCAAGTGGTGCAGTCCAGGGCCAGGGTCAGGAGGCAGCACAGGTCACCATGGAGGGGCCTGTGCATGTCGCTGTCCTTGACCCTGTGACTGCACCATCATGCACCAGCAGGGAGGCCCCGTCCCAGGCCCGTCCGCAGGTAGGGGAGAGTGCCATATCACCTGCCTCTCCACTACCTGCGGACGAGGGGTCCCGCGACAGTATGGGATCCTTCCTGGTGGGTGTCGCATTGCGCACGCGTGTCATTCGTGATGACGTGCGTTCTTCCTGGGTGGAGAACGCACACCATCACGAAGAGCAGCGTCGTGACGTGGCACTGCTGGGAGGGGCCCTGGTCGGAGGGTTCCTACATGTGACGCGCACTCTGGAGGACCTCTCCTCCTCTGTGGAGGCTATGCGCCGGTCGTTCTCCACATCGTCTTCCGGCCCAGATTCCACCAGGGCCCCCTGAGGACCTGGCCTGACCAACACAGCCAGCTTGGTGGAGATCCCATCCCTGCCACAGTCGGGAGTGGGCGGTCCAGCAGAGGTGGACACCACAACTGGAGACCAGCAGATGGAGGATGTGCAGGCACCGTTGGACAGGGCACATGGACAGCAGCAGCAGGAGCAGGCTGTAGGTGGGAGCAATGATGGCTCGGGGCCATCAACATCGGAGGGGCAGGCATCGGCCGGAGGGCAGGAGGACCCTGGACGGGAAGTGTCTTCCGTGTGGCAGCGGTTGGGCCATGCGATAGATGCGGAGCGGCAGCGGGCAGAAGAGGCACGGCTCGCGATGATCAGGGCGGAGAACTCCATGCATAGGGCCCTGAGGCGGGCCGAGTGCCTTCGAGGCCATTCGCAGGGACCTGGAGTTCCAGATGTCATCGTCCCTGCGAACCCTCAGGGCCATGGAAGAGGACCGCCTCCGGGACATCGAGCAGGAGTTCGAAGATGCCCTGGCCCGGGACATGACGATGTGAGCCGTTGGACTTGCCCGCTGCCCTTGTAAATAGTTATTTGGTTAGTATTAGTTTTCCTTTGGTTTTTTCTTTATTTTGGACCTTTTGGACAATGGACCGCATTTTTGTATATAGTTTTTTTATTAGGTAGGAGTTTTCTTCAATTGGGATCATGGACCCTGGATTGTTCATCTGTATATAGTTAACTGTTGGATTCTACTTTTTTGTTTGGATTTCCCCATGGAGCAATGATTTTCACTTTTGTTTTGCCCTTGGATTTCATTTTTGGAACTGTGACTTTGGACACCTTTCCTTTGGATTATTATTTGTTGTTTTTCATTATTTTACAGACATGCAACTTTTCTTTTTTAATTTCCATTGCCGTTTGTTTGATTTTAATTCCATTCATGTTGCTTTTAATACATTTTTTTCTTCCAACTTCGATGTGTGGTATTATCTCATTGGTATCATGCATGTCATGATATGGGTTTTGAGATTCACTTGCACCCATTGTGTGTGTGTGAGGGACATGTCTTCATTAACATACTTGCCATTGGGGTTGTGTCATGTAATTGGCATTTCTATGTGGGTGGATGAAATACTTGGGTGGGTGTTTGGCATGTGGAGGCTGGCCATAAGGGCCAGGGATCGAGATTGTGATGACGTGTTGGCTGGGGGACATGTGTCAGGGCCTGCTGGCAGGTGCCCCGCACTGCTGGGGGGTGGGGAAGCAAGGGACATGTGTCGGGGCCTTTTGGCAGGTGCCCCGCACTGCTGGGGGTGGGGGTGCAAGGGGACATTAGTGGGACATGAGTGGGTGCCTGCTGGCAGGTGCCCCGCACTGCTGGGGGGTTGTTGTGCAAGGGGACATGAGTGGGGGCCTGCTGGCAGGTGCCCCTCAGTGGTGGGGGGTGGGGGTGCAAGAGTACATGAGTGGGGGCCTGCTGGCAGGTGCCCCTCAGTGCTGGGGGTGCAAGGGGACATGAGTGGGGGCCTGCTGGCAGGTACCCCTCAGTGCTGGGGGTGCAAGCAGACATGAGTGGGGGCCTGTTGGCAGGTGCTCCACACTACTGGGGGGTGGATGTGCAAGGGGACATGAGTGGGGGCCTGCAGGCAAGTGCCCTGCACAGCTGGGCGGTGGGGGTTCAAGGGGGTAATGCGTTGGTGATCACTAGTGCAAGGTGACATGTGGCTTGACTGGGGGGGCATGCCCATGGTGGATGTGCAGGGTAGTCCCCTGTGGTGTGGTCTGCCTGCAGGGGCCGTGGAGGGTGTAGAGGGAACACCTGGGAGGGCCCACACTGCCAATTCACGTGTAGGAATCCCCTGCACCCCCGAAATACACGTACCCCACTCGCACAGGGCCTATCGCATGTGGAACTTCCCCGCACCCCAAGAAATACACGTACCCTGCTGAAATCGCGTGGTAAACTTTCCCGCACCCCAGGAATACACATACCCTGCTGAAATCACGTGTTAATCTTCCCTGCACCCCAGAAATACACGTACCCTGCTGAAATCGCGTGTGTAAACTTGCCCGCACCCCAGAAATACACGTACCCTGCTGAAATCGCGTGTTAAACTTGCCCGCACTGCAGAAATACACATACCCTGCTGCAATCGCGTGTGGAACTTCCCGCGCACCCCAGAAATACACGTACCCTACTGAAATTGCGTGTTAAACTTCCCCGCATCCCAGAAATACACGTACCCTGCTGAAATCGTGTGTTAAACTTGCCCGCACACCAGAAATACACGTACCCTGCTGCAATCACGTGTGGAACTTCCCGCGCACCCCAGAAATACACTTACCCTGCTGAAATCGCGTGTTAGACTTCCCCGCACCCCAGGAATACACGTACCCTGCGCTGAAATTGCGTGTTAAACTTACCCGCACCCCAGAAATACACGTACCCTGCTTAAATCGCAGGTGAAACTTCCCGCGAACCCCAGGAATACACGCTCCCCGCTTGCCGTGTGCTGTGTGGCAGCCCTGTATACTGGTCCAGGGTTAGCGCAGCCCTTTGCGCTGGATTGGGGATTTTGATGGCTTTTCCTTGCGTGAGGGGCGTTCTTGGGGGCATTACTGACGCTGCTGCAGGGTCGCTGCGCCACTCTGCGCCACGGCTGCTTTTGGTGGCTAAAATCCATGAATACGCTGTGCACCGAAATGGATTTTGGCGCATGCGGCTGGCGCAGACTATCGCACGCGCACACTGTGCGCCAGCCGAGTGCGCCACTTGTGCGCTTAATTCTGTGAATTACCCCCTAAATGTGGAAATCTTATCATCTATTTGTAGTTTTCTCATAAGTTTGTTGTGAAAAAGGTGTTTTTGCTGAGTTTAACAGATGTTTGAGAGCGCCATATGCTTATCACCATTTATTGGATTGAGGAAAAATACAAGTACTCCTTTCCTTTGTATAGTAGCTACACTGTTTGTTTTATTTCTGCAGGTATTTGCCAGTTGACCTAGACCCTGCTAGAGGTCTGCTGTGAAAAGAATGTCAATGTGTTTCCATCGAGATCGTATATGATGAAAGATGTATTTTTAAAGGTTCACTGTCATCTCGTTCCTTCACAGATATAGTAGTGATGACAGTTTCTTGAGCCTTTTGGACATGGATTCCCACTCTGTAGGGATGTTTTTCAATTAAGTGACAAGTACCATTCACACTGACATACTTGCACTTGATTGGTCTGTAGATTTGAGTCCAGACATCCTGGTTCACTCAGTCTATTAAAGGCGAAAGCCCCCAAAGTAAATCATTCTGCAGTAGGACAGGTGTGCCCTTATGAGCTATGTCTATCACTGGATGGGTGAGTTGATGTTGCTCAATCTTGATATCTAATTTCAGTAACTCCATTTAGTGGAACCTACTTTCCATCAACATTGTCGAATTCTCCAAAAAGGGGGTTGGGGTAAATTAATGATATGTCTCTCTTATTTGTTTATATTGTTTAAAGTGCAGAGTACTGCTCGAGATATCACGTTTAGCTGATGCTCTGTGTCTATGGGAGCCAATAAGTCGCACATTCCCTGCCGCACATTCCCTGAACCAAGATAGTTGCAAAAAAGCCACTATACTTTCACTTCCAACTTCCATAGAAAGTGTGAATTAATAGAGATTTCTGAACGTATCATTCTCATGTTTTGGGTTTCATGAACCTAATGTGGCCACCCACATGTGGGAATTTCAAGTTCAGGTGGATTATTTAAAGACTATGTAGGACTAAATATACATTTTGAAATCACAAAGTCCTCAAGTGGAATTCCTAAGTGACTCAAATCTATCCATGGTTAGGCTGTGGATACAATTCGGAGTTGTACACAATACTATATGACAAACTAGAGCCTCTTTATTCGAATTAGGATTTCTTCTTTCTCAAGATCATTCTTCTGATACCTCAACCCACTTCGACTTGGTCAACGGGAGCCCCAATATGAAAGAAACCTTTACATCATTTCCATTGATGAAAATCACATGCTCTCAAACACTTCCCCATCTTCCTCGACATAAAATACTAACAACAGTGAGAGATGCGCATTATTCACACGCATGATCTGTGATAGGCCACCCACAGACATTCACCCTAGCCAGCTGAAACACACAAGGGATCAAACACCTCTTGAACTCATCTGAAAATAGACTAAACACCTACAAAACTGTCACCCTACAAGAGATATGGCTAACTGAACCACCAGTTTGGGATGGCCACAATATCAACTTACTTCCTGCGATATTCCTACCCAAGGGAACACCCATGACTGGCCTGCTAATTGATACTAAAATTACATCAGGGCTTCAGCTAGAACCTTGTGCCACTCCCAATAAGTTCATGTAGCTGGCCAAGATCAAGACCTCAACCTAAACCATAGCACTAATAAACATATATTGGAATCATTCCAATATAAAAGTTTACACCTTCTTTGAAGATCTGAAGATCTGGACTAGATCAGACTATTCTGGTTGGTGACTTAACCCTACACTGCCTTTCTAATACCAAAGCAACCACGTCTGAATTGATCCTTAGACGACGCTGGTCTGCCCTCATGGCCAATAGACAACAGGTCATGCTAAACGGTGCTCTTCCTGATGACTTACCCCCTAACACCACATGGAAAGGTCTCTATCAAGGAGCCATCATTGAATACATATTCACTGATAAGACCTTGCTTGCAATCATTGATCGCTTTCAAATAGTTCCCCAGAAATACAGAGATCACAAGATGTTTCTCCAAACCTGGAAATGGCCATCTGACCCTCCACCTAAAACACACAATTACCACAGCAGCCTCATTCTGACGGAGGGCCGCAACCGGTTCCATTGGATGCCGTCATTATTAGAAGATCACAATAATGATATTGTAGCCAAAACCGACGCCGATCCCTTGGCCGAACCATCCTCCAGTCATTCTTATGTTACGGCTTTACATATCTATCATGAACAATCCTACCTACAAACACAAGCATACCTATGATTCCGAGTTACAGGAAAAGAAAATTGCTCTTCATTGATCCAAAAGACTAGTACAGCACCTACCCTCTGAATCCAGGTATCATGCGACATGACTTCTACAGACCCGATACAAAAACTAGATAAGAGCTTGTAAATCTCTCTAGAGAGAGAGATGAAGAGAGATGGAGAATGCATGCTTTACGCCCAGGAAACACAAAATTCTGCTTCTATCTAGAGCCTAGTACATCAAGCAAGCCATGTTAACCAAACCCCTACACAGAAAAATGCTGTGTCAGAACTGACATGGAATTCCTATAATTCCTCTTCATATGCTCAGGTCATCATAATCCCAACTGGCCCATACACAACCTTCACAAGTAACATGACCCAGCATTTGATCGAAAGGACTTTTTATATTACATATCTAAACTCAGGTCCTCTGGAGCCCCAGGACCTAATGGTCTGAATAATGCCATGCTCAAGGCGCATCCCGAAGCATGGGCTAAAATTCTTGTTATGACATTTACAGAAGTACTTGCTTCTCAAACCATCCCTCCCCTCTTGGCGAAAATCGATAATTGTGCCAATCTTCAAAAAAGGTGATCAACAAACCCCAGCCAATTATTGGCCTATCACCCTCCCGGATGCGCCAGGTAAACTATTTGAATGACTCATCCTGCAAGATTGTAATCAATTGACAAACATCCAGAATCTTCAAGACCCTTTTCAGACTGGCTTCGTCCCAGGCATGTACACTTCTACCAACCTACTAACCATCAATGCTATTAAGATGCATGGATAACATGAAGCAACACATCTATATGGCATTAATTGATGTTAAAACCGTGTTTGATTCTAAGTCTAGAAAGCTACTGGCAACCAAACTGTCCAATGCAACTTGGCCCCACACGATTCAAACACTGGTTCATCTATGGCACTCTGACACAACAGTACAGATCCGTCTGACCCTGGACCGCAAACTATATGCCCCTATACTAACCTTCAGAGGCTTAAAACAAGAGTGCATTCTAGCTTCTGCCCTATTCAACTTCTTTAACTCAGTTTTGAGACAAAGCATTGTGGCTATTGATATTGATATTGATATTTTATTTCTATTGTGCTTGTACACAAGTGTTTCAGAGAGCGACAAGGCAAGGGAGGGGAACAGGGGAGAACAAAACAGCAATCTTACTAGGCCCAGTGACATTGAGAATGCACAAGTGCAGGGGAGAGGGGAGGGGAAAAGTGCATGGAAGTGGGAGAAGTGGAAAGTGTGAAGCAGAGGAGAAACGGATAAATAACAATAAATAAATAATAAAGACAACAAACAGTGGTAGTGCAGCCAGCAATATGCAAGTGCTAGATTTAAGGCAGCAGACAGGGTAGGTCTGATAAGTGCATAAAGAAAAAAGGGGGGCTGTCTGGGTACAGATACAGACCCCAATTCAAGGGGGTGGCCGGGAGGCAGTGTGGGAGGGTGGCGGGGTGAGCAGGTACCTGGGCCCGGAGGAAAAAGGTTGGCCAGGTGCACAGTGCCAAGAGAGAACAGATCAGCAGGGGAGAGGGTGAGCGAAGGAGGAAAAAAAAAGAGGAAGGTCTTGAGGTGCGTCCGGAACCGGAGATGGTTCTCCTCAAGTTTTAGAGTGGCAGGGAGGCTGTTCCAGAGGGAGGCCCCAGCCGAAGTCAACGATCTACCCCCAGCTTGTTTCTTTGAAAAATGAATGACGCTGAGAGAGTTGGAGGTAGAGGAGCAAAGAACTCGAGAGGGGAGGTATTTGCAGAGGGATAGCTGAAGGTATTTTGGACCCAGGCCCCAGAAAGCCCTGTGGACAATGCAGAGGGTTTTGAATTTAATCGTTGCATCCAATGGGAGCCAATGGAGAGATTTCAGAGCTGGAGAGATACGATTCCAGGGTATGAGGCCAAGGACAGGTCTTGCAGTCATGTTCTGGATTATTTGCAGAGGGCAGAGAGTAGAGGCAGGTAGATTTAGAAAGAGGCTGTTACAATAGTCCAACCTAGAGAGAACCATAGCTTGGGATACCATGAGTTTATGGTGGAAGGAGAGGAAAGGCAGAGTACCTTTTTAGAGACCTCAGAGATGTGGGTGGAGAAGGAAAGGGTGGAGTCAAAGATGACCCGAGGTTCTTAGCCTCACAGGTGGGGTAGGAGGAGGGCCAAGGGAGGCTGGCCAGAGAGTGAGGGGAACGGATGGTGAAGGTGTGCCGATGAGGAGAATCTCTGTCTTGCTGGCATTCAGACAAAGATCATTGGCGGCACACCAATCTTGAATGGCAGTTAGGCAATCAGAGATGAGAGAGGGAGAGGAGGTGGCAGAGGGCAGCCTGAAAATGAGTTGAGTGTTGTCAGCGTAGAACTGGAAATTTGAGCAGAAAGTGGCAATGCAGTGGGCAAGAGTAGCCAGGTATTGGTTGAAAAGCCAGGGCGAGAGGTTAGACGCCTGGGGAACACCACAGGTACAGAGGAAGATAGATGAAAGGAAGGACCCAAGTTAAACCTGGGAGGGTCGATCTGAGAGGAAAGAGGTCATCCAGGCCAGAGCCTGATCAGTGATACCCAGGTTTTCATGGAGATGGTTGAGCAGGATGGAATGGTTGACCGTGTCGAAGGCAGAAAAGAGATTGAGGAGGATGAGGACAGAGGGAATGTTAGAGTAAAGGTTGGAGAGCAGACCTTCACGGATGTTCAGGAGAGCAGTTTCCGTGCTTCTGGCAGCTCTGAAGCCAGACTGGTGGTCATGGTGACAGCCAACAGAATTGGAATGAAGGTTAAGCTGAGAGATGGCCAACTTTTCCCGGTGTTTGCCCAGAAAGGGAGCAATGGAAATTGGGTGATAGTTAGCTGGACAAGCAGGATCAGCTGTGGGTTTCTTGAGAAGAGGATGCACAAGGGAGTGCTTCAGAGGCGAGGGGAAGGATCCTGAGGCAAAGGAGTGGTTGCAAAAATCAGCAAAAATCGCTGTCATGTATGATCCATCTAAACAGGTAATACCTTGGCTTTTTTACAGAGATGGCCTGGTCCTGCTATCCAAAACACCAAAAGGTCTCCAAAACCGGCTCTCTGCTCTTGAGAAATATGCAGATGACAACTTCCTAACCATCAATCTAGAAAAAAAACAAGGTTTTGAGTTGTGGTAGGAGACACAATGAGAAAAGCTCCTATTATTGTTCTCTGCACAGGAACAGGACTTCAACTAGTCCATGAGCATTAATATGTGGGCTTAAATATGAATAGCCACAGCTCTGACCTTCCAAACATCATAGAGCTCAAGAAATGAATGACAACAGCATCAGCGCAAGCATCCATTATTCATGCCAAATATAGAAAATGTTCCGGTCTGGCTGTACTCACCTTCTATAATCAGAAGGCAGTACCCACAGTTCTCTATGGTGCCGAGACCAAAGTGTGGAGACCCAAATCATTCTGGTTATGACTAGAAGGGATGTTTTGGAAACGTGTACTTTCTTTACCTCCATCTCAACTGATGTGTATTATAAAACACAAAAGTAGGTCTGCCATCTTGTACAGTTTACATCCTTGGAAACTATGTTCTCTAAATAGGAAATGCCTGCTATCTTCCAACATGAAATTCTTGCTACATGCACTGTCTGTCTACCTAACATCTTCAGACGATCATCTTATAGCCACATGGAGACAACAGACCATCAATATCATGAATTTAGCAGATATTTCCATTGAACCCCACTCGTGCCAAGCAAAAAACTGGGTCAGCATGACTGGATTCACACTGAGCAGTCATTCAGGACCCACTTGCATTGAAAAAGTGTTGAGAACCAAAATCGTACCTAGCCAAGTTTCCATCATCTGTCTTTAGCAATGTCTGTTTATGACTCAGATTTAACCTTTGGAAAACAAAAGACGTCTTAGCCACGTGGAAACAAATATCTACATCTGAAAATGTATGCAGATTTTGCAAAGAATCAAAGCAAACATTAAAGCATCTATTAACAGCATGTCCTATGCTCATGGCTACGCAAACCTTATATCTTCACTCATCCTCCTCTAACTCCCTCAGGGTCAGTCGCTTCTCCAAGCAACGAGTTGGCGGTAGATCTCTTTCTTCGGCTCAGGTCTCCCTCTGGAACAGCCTCCCTGCCTCTCTGAAACTTGAGGAGAATCATCTCCGGTTCTGGAAGCACCTCAAGACCTTCCTCTTTGCTTCTGCTTTTTCTCCTCCTCTCCCCTGCTGACTTTCTGACCGAAACTGAAACTGCACTGGTTACCTGGCCACCTTCTGATCTCGGGCCCAGGTCCCCTCCCCTGCCAGTCGCACACCTGCACTGCCTTCCTGGCAACCCCTGCACTTGGGGACTGTTTCTGTATCCCTACAGTCCCACTACCAGCGCTTGACACCTGTTGTCTGCACTTACCTTTGCACTTGCCACCGGCTGGCCATACTTTTACTTACTGTTATTTTATGTACTGCACTGCCCCCTCCCCTTCCGACCCACACGTTCCCAATTCACCCTCCCATGCACTTGCGTGATCTGAATGTCACCTGGTCTAGAAGGATCGCTGTCTGTCTTCCCTCTGTTCCCCCTCCCTTGCCTCGTCGCGCCTTGAAACACTTGTGTATAGGTGCGTAATAAATGCCATATCATATCACATCATATCATATCATCTGCATCCCCCGTTCAAAGATTTTAGGATATTATCATTCAAAATACTATGGCTTAACATATTTGACTCTCAACGCACATAAGTTAAGATTGCAGTTGTTAGATTGCTTTTATCTTTAAAAATAACTTAAATGTGAACAGCAGCTCTGCAACCTGTATACCTCGAATCTTATAAGCATTGTCAATGATATCTATTATAACTGTCTTTTACCCTGTAAATGTGACTTTGTACTTTCTTTTAAATATCACAATTTCATGTGATCACTAAACTAATAGTATGTATTGAAAGGTTGATATTTTATCCAGCCATAACAGTTAAAAAAAAAGAAAATACAAAATACATGTTGAAATCAGAATGGAACAGAACCCCCCTCCCCCGCCCCCCCTTCTCCTCATGGTCCAGATCATTGCCTCTTCATTGAGGGCAGTCTCTAGAAAAACCTGTAGACAAAACAAAATTCTCCTTCTCAAATCATATTTTCTTCTTTTGTATTCCTTTGTCTAGGGTTTTCTAGCCTACTCTTATTTTTTTCTTTGAAATGATGTTACTCTTTTCTTAAGTTGGATTTATGGTTCTTTGGGTTGTGGCAATACTACTTCAATAGAAGGAAAACGTCCTGGATGTATCTCCACTGAGTTATCCTCTTTCTCAACTGTGATTGTCACATTTGTCATTTCACTGTTCTTCAATCTCTTGCTTTTCTTTAGTTTTGAATACAGGGATGAAGAGATTTCCTTATTGCTCTGTGCCAGTTTTATTTTTCCTCAAACTACAGGTATTTTAATAGGGTGAAACCAAAGCTTCCTCAATTGATTAGCAGATCTTTCCCCTTTTCCTCTTGTGCATTTTCATTTGGAATATTTTCCACCTGTCATTGTCCACTTTGACATGTTGATTGAGTTTCACCAGTGTTTCACAGAACATTAAGACTAGGATTTCCCTCTTGGCATCGTACCATATCAACACTCTCTGTCATCTGTTTAACCATTAACACAAATTAAGACATCATATCTCCACCCTGTAGACTGTGGGGCATTCTTTGGTCATATCCCTTTATCCTCTTGAAACACATATATCTCTTCTATGGAAGTACTTCTGATAACTGTTTTTCTATGTTTTGCGCCGTCTCAACTTCCCAGATACTGGGATCCATTTTCCTGGAGCCTAGGAGGAGAGAGAAAGTAGTCTTGGCAATTGGTTACAGAAAGAAGTGATCAATGTCTTTCCTGAGAGATATTCTGGCTTCATTACCCTGTAAATTGTATCCTGGGTTCTGATTATGGTCAGTGAGTATAGTTGTAGTCCGGGATTGGTCTAGAAATGACATACTGGTGACTAATGTAAGTCTTCATTTTTCTTGGATAGGCATTTTGCATGCCAATAGATTGAGGGCTAGAAAGTCAACTGGGACAACAGTGGTCCATACCAGTGTCAGAAATAGCCCTCACAATCACTGCATTCTACTTGGATCTGTACCAAGCGGGTGCAGGAAAATGTCAATAAGGGCCTCATTACGAGTTGGGTGGTATCCCAGTGGTTAATCCACCACTTTGTCCAGCCAGAATTACCACCATAATTACCACCTGATTACAAGTGGCGGTAGCGGTGTAAGTCCCCATTTTTTTTGTCTGTTGGACTCAATTGGCCTCATTACGAGTTTGCAAGTCGCTTCAAACCCGGGTCTGGGTCCACGTTCCTTGAATGAGGAATTACTGGGCCATTGCAACCTCTGAGGACCCGGTAATTCCTCATTCAATTTACCCATCCCCATTCCCATTGAGCCGCTATAGGGCTCAATGGGAATGGGGAGGGAGCTAACAACGGGACCGTTAATAACGGGCCTGTTGTTAGCTCCTGGTCCCCTTGCAGGACCCGCAAAGAACGCCTGGTCTGACCAGACGTCCAGAGCGGGTCCCGCAAGGGAACCTCGTAATAGGGCGGAATGGGTTTAACGGCACCAGCACCTTTACCAGCGCCTTTAAACACATTCTGCCTGGTTAGTAATGAGGCCCAATGTTTTTTTTGGGCAGAATTCCCGCAGCAGAATTTCTGTCGCAGTAATTCCACCGATTCTGCAGATTTTTCAGCAGTGAGTGGGAGAATTTAACTCCAGGATTTTTCTGGAGGTAAATCCTCCACTGCAGACCTGACCTCATAATTTGGTGTAGTGGTAAATTTGGTGGTACCAGATTTACAGCCAATGTTATTAATTAACGCTCACATTCTTTTCTTCACATTTTAAGTCACATCCAGTTTGCGAATTTGCAATTCACTTTATTATGCATAGAAATTCCCCTTTTACATCAACTTTGCACAGTGGCTAAAAAAGGGCACAGAATAAACACATTAAGATCCACAATGTGAATGAGGCACAGAATGTTGTGGTGCAAGTGAATGGTATGGGCTCATCACCTCTGTATCTGTGAAAGTACTGTGAATCGTCCTTGTTACCAGTATAATCCCATCATCTCAATTTCCATTTCAGTCTTCTTGCCCTGAAGGGACATGAGGTGGTGTCCGTCTATTAAAAAAAAAATATATAAACGCACGTGTTATGGAAAATAACATTAAGTGTAGCTTGTGAGAATGACAAATGCATTAGCATATACTAAGAAATGCACTCTAATAAACATGTTTCTTGTATTTATGCATGAAAGAACAGTCTGCATATTAAAATAGTTAAAGAGAAAACATAAAAGTAAAGGAGCATCACATAAAAGAGTGTGCTACCCCAGACATACATGTCAACATAGCAATACATTTCTTCCTGAACATATCACTGTGGTAAAATCAGCACATGCCTATTTTGTTTAAACAACAAATGTGAGCCAAAAGTTAATTTAATGTAATCAACAAAGAATTCATTGTTGATTAATCACAATGCGCCCATTTTAGAAACAGTTAAATAACAATGGGAGACCTTTTCGAGATTAGCCTTACTTACTCAAGGCTGGCATAATGTGGTTGCACATCACATTTTCACTTCAAAGTTATACATGTTGAATTGACAAAAAGAGAACATTAAATTGTAAGATGATCTTTGATTTTTACTAATTACTATGATAAACATGACTCATTCAAGGAAATTGTCTTAGATATTTGTAAGAGGAAATTACCCCAGTGACTTAATTAGTGTTGTCTTGTCAAACACCAGGTACTGAAAGGCAAGCTTACTCAAACGTGTACTGTTTCAAAGATCTAAAGCGCACGTTTTTTTTTTACAGTGCTGACACAGGAACCAAAATGCTGTTTATAACCACATGAGGTTGATTTTGATACTTTGTAATAGATGTGTAGTATTAACATTTAAGTCTAAAAACTGTGGGAATTCCAACATTAAGTTAATGTAAAGCCCACACGTATTTTACACGTGTCAACACATTATTCAGTCTAAAGGTAACACAATGTAAAGTCTACAATTGGCAGTAACACTGATATTAAAGCACACATATTTAGGGAAAATTAACTATTTCCTTCACACTACATATTTAACCATAAATAACACTTTTAAGGATTGTGTAGTCATAGAGATAAAGCGTGTCTTTGTGTTACTTTACGTTTGTTTTTTGATGAACCTGGTTTTTGTTAGTAAAACGTATAACAATGTCTAATGTCCTCAGTCGCTGCTCTCTTCATTGGCAAAGGCATGTAGCCAGGATCAGTCTCCACATTGTCTGTAGACATTCAAAGTGGCTACTTGGTATGACCTGCAGCAATGCCCATTAGTTATTTTGCATAATTCTTCGGCAATGCTCACGGCACCCCCAGTTACAATTTCGGGTCTGCTGTCTGTCACAACCCCTGTGGACCTAGTCACTCATCCACAGGGCCTACTCCGCACAGCCACTTTTGACTTTGGTATAGTATTTGGCCATTCCTTGTGCTATTCCATTGACCATGGTGGGTCCACAAGCTTCGACTAACCACAGCGATACTGTCTGAGGATGCTGAGTGCATTTGACATTTCATACTAGGAATGAGTCAGGTTCATGACCTAGCTGGACCTCAATGATCCAGTTGAATCTGATGGCACTTCTTTTGACGTGCAGATTATCTTTTGATGCTGTGGAGTGGGTCCGTGGCTATCAAGTCAAAATACTGCAATGTCTCAAGACCTTGCATTTGGATAGGGAGTAGTCGCCCAAAAAGGCTGCTATATGTTCCTTTATAAAAGTTATATAGGATGGTTTCAGTATGGTCCGAAACAATCTGCAAGCGACGGTGGTGGCTGGTAAAAATAATTCCAGGCTTAAATCAATAACAATTGTTCTTTAGTCACTTCCCAATCATATTGCATGTACTTGAAAGATACATATGTTGCCCTGGTCTGCAAATATGATTAGGGCAATGAGGCCCCCAAAATAACCTTGCAAGCTCCGTAATCGGTGAGTGGCCCTTATGGGATTGTTGCTAGTTTCATTGAACATGAACAAAAAAAAATAAACCCTGGACATGTTTTTACGAACCAACCAAAAACCAATTTACAGAACGAAATGCCAGTTACATGCAAATGTTTTGTGCAAATCCATGTGTTGAATTTGCTGCTGGTCAGAGGAAACTGAAGGAAGTTGTCTTAGATATGTGTAGGAGGAAATTACCCCAGTGACTTAATTAAGAACATTTGTGTAGTAAACAGGTATTTTGAGACACCCCTACACTAAAATTATTCTGCCTTCCAGATGCAACTTCACAAAATGATCCATAACAATTTCAATTTGGATGCATATCATATTTTGAAAGGTTTTACCAAGATAAGTCAAAGATCACAGTAGTTGCGACAAAACTGTAAAAAGGGGATGCTATGCTGGTACAAACCCCCACTAATTCACTAGACATGGCTCTCAACGCGATCACCATTCTAATGGAACCACATCTAAACTACTGTCATGTACTGCACATAACGTCTATCATCGTGTTGAGTTACATTTAAAATTGGGCTTTTAAAAGAAACTTAAAAGCTTACTTGTGTTGTTCGTCCTCAAATGACAATACAAGATGTAAGTACTGTTGGGTTTCCTCAATTGTTTTCTTTATTCACGTAATTTGTGATTTGTTAGCATCATGATCATTGCATGGTATTGAACAGGTTATGTTTTATTTAGGCTAGTAATGCTTTCAGAAGCAAAGTTGGAGAAATGTGGGGATTGTGTTGCTTTGTGTGCAACCACACCATCCCTTTAACAAAGTTTTGTCAATTGATTTCAAAGGTTATTTTATGGTAAATTTAAAGATGATGTCCCTTTAAACAAATAGTTTAATTCAATTAACATTTTTTTTTAATGATACACGCATATCATGCCTATAGTATCCACAAAGTATGGACTTCGGACGTTTCCATGTAATAATGCCGCCACAAAAATCTCGCCATGCAAAATTATCGCCGAAAAATGGCAGTTTTTTGTGGCAACATTATTGCATGGAACATGCGGGGGACATCCCTGCAACCCCCACATTTTTTTTTCTTTTTTTTTAAAAATTTTTGTTTTTTTTGTTTGCCCCTGTCCCCATATATATGGTCACCCATATAATATCGCTGCAACCTTTTCCCGGCGATATTATTTACGGCGACCATATATATGGGGATAATATTACCTGATACCCTTCGGACATGTCCATTGTGCATTTTGCCTTGGATGTACACTTGGGGCATGCCTCATGCACCCAACAGCCTCCGATGTGCCCATTGATTATGCATTGGTTATGGCCACATAAAGTGATCAGGGTTGACACAAGCATTAGTGAGAGTTGACAAGTTTACAGATAGTGGGTTTTAACTATTGGCTCTCATTCTAATACGAGAAATCAGACTGAAGTGAGAAGTCATAGAAAAAGAAAAAAACAATCACATTTTGTGAAAAACCCAATCAACCAGATTAATACCATACCCAAATCTTTGTGATTCCTTACCATAAAGATGTGAAATATTCTGTTTTGGAACATTTAGAATTGCATGGACAGATGATGGCATCAATTGGATCGGGAAATTACCAAAAGGATATGGATTACACAGAATACTTGTTCTTCAAAATGTTCTAGTTTCATTGTCAGTTTGGAAGATCAAAATCACAATAAGTGGTCTTCCTACAAGGCAGCTATTTTATAATAGTTTTCAACACCTAGAAACCCACAAGAAGCCTGTAAAGCACCTTGAAAATGATTGTGTGCTCAAGATCAATCAACTGCTCAAGAATTCAAGGGTGCAATTTCTTGATGACATGTCTATACCAAAAGTTAGGACTTTATAACCGCTTTCTTTCATACCATTCCAAAGTATGTAGTGATCCAGTTTGAAGGCATCATGAAGTAGACACAGACAACCGAAATTAAGTTTGGGTTATGAACAATTATTATTAAACCAAACAGAGGGTTGAAAAAGGGGCCAGCTTGCCCTATGCTAAGGTGGGGTTTCCTTCCCTAAATGAAACTAAGGATAGTCTGTGTCAGGAAGTCCGAAATAAATGTCTGTCTTTGTCCAAAACCTATACTTGCCCTCACATCTATTTGTATACAATGTGTAGGAATGTCAGCATGAAAATGAAAAGTGTCCAAATACAAGTTCAGAGATTCTTCCAGCTCTTGGTTTGAAAATGGTTTCCCTTCACCAAGGTGCAAATAATTCACAGTACAAAAAGGGGTTTGGTTCCCCAAACTTTCAAGTCTTTTCAACTTTTCAAAACAACACAATTCCTTGGGATACATCACTGCTCTTCTGTTTTTTTTTTTTAAATTGTGTTTATGTTCAAAATTAGAACTTTTACACATCAGCAATACTTACATAATCCATTAGATAACAAACGAAAATTACTAATTCTAAAAAACAGATTCTTAAATAATGCAATCTTCCATCACAGTCATTTCAATATATAAATAATTGAATCATACATTCAGCATTCATTCACATTATCACATGATATACAATTATAATACTAAAATAAATCAAAATCCATTCTAGTTATCAGGCGAAAAGTCACATAAGAAGAACATAAATTAAACCGTTATTATCCAGTGCATCATACAATTAAACACAGCATTTACAGGTGCTTATTTAAATACTTTCTAGTAAATCCTAACTCGTCCATCATTCGAATAACCTCCATAGTTAAAAACACCATTGCTCGCACTTAGCCTCTGCCAGACTACTTGTGCCATATCTTCATTACTTAGTGTAAAAAATCTACTCAGGAATCTCGTTCAAATGTCTCTGAGCAGTGCACATTCCACCAAGTGGTTTAAAGACTCGTTAGTCATTTTGCAGTAGTGACACCTGTTTATCTCTACACCCATTCTTCCATCGGCCAAGATTTCCCCTGTGGGCAAAAGATTCAAATGGAAGCGTAAAAATGGACTCTGTATTCTTGGACATGGGAATTGTTTCAAATAAGTTGGCAGCATTCCCAATGGCTTTTCGATCCTGTCAAAAGTGGAATGGGTTTTATAGTTCTGACTGAGTCAATCGTCTTAATCCAATCCATCTCCCTCAATCTTGTTTTTACTGTATTCAGGTTTTCAAACATCTTTCTGATCTTTACTACATTCCACCACAATGGCCTCAGCTCTATTGGCCATTGCAATAAGAACAGATTATTTATTTGACTCGAGTTCTTTAACTAGATTGTATTTGTAGTGGGATAGAGCATTTTTGTTACTCGACTCAGGAGTTTCCATTAGACCCAGTATTCCAATGAAAACAAACCCAGTTCATAGCGGATTCACAGCATTGTTGTCCCACTTGGCAGATTCAGTACCTTTTTTCATATGAAGCCTTCAATTTCTAGCCATGGTATAGTTAAACTTATTGAGTTAATTTCCACTTCATATGTTATTTTGGATACTACATTCCCTACATAATATATAAGCAGGGGTTTTATTGTGAACTTACAATATTTAGAGAGGGTCTTCTTCATTTGATAAATCATCTGACAACTTTTTGCAGCATTCGGTTCACACTATCCTCACATAATTTTTTGTCAGTGACCTGAAAACCTAAGTAGATTATTTCTCTTTCAGTTACTATCTTAATGTTATCTACTTGCCAGGTGCATTTTGCTTGTGAAGCTTTGGGGTGGGATAACTGTATCACCAGCCACATTTTTATTGTTTACTAGTCCGTACATTTTAGTATATTCTCTAGTTTTTATAAGCAGACAAAGCAGCCTTACCAGAGTAAGGTCTATAAGTGCCAGGTCGTCTGCATAAGCCAACCAACTTATTATTTCTCCTCCTAATTTAGGTGAGACCAAACTAACTCCCTCTATTGCCGTCTTAAAGTCTACCATAAAAAGATTAAATAGAAATGACACAGATATGCATCCCTGACGTAAGGCTCTATGAGTCCAAATTGGCGATGTTAATGCACCCTCGAGGTCTAATCTTATTCTGATCCAGGTCTCTTGATGGATATGTTCTAATATAGCCAATAGTGCCGGAGGAATATCCCTTGTCTTAAGTTTCTTCTATAGATGTTCCCTATCAAGAAGGTCAAAGGCTTTAAAGAAGTCTATCATGGCAACAAAGACCCTTGCCTGGCTTTCTCTTTGATCCATAGCAATTTTATCCTTTAGGACCGATAGGATCAGACCATTTAGAGTTGTTCCTATTCCTTTACAGAATCCTGTTTGTGCTTTCGCTAAAATACATTTCTCCTTTACCCAATCATTCAGTTTCTCAAGGACTATGGCCGCCAATATTTTGCTATCGGGATCCAACAGAGCAATCGGGTGGTAGTTTATCGGATCAGAGTGATCCCCCTTCTTATGGATAGGTACATTTATGGATTGCTCCATGATTGTGGAATCTTTCCTTTCCTAGGATATCCTTAAAAAGAAGATTCAACAAACCTGCCCATAATAGTATGTTATTCTTAAAGACTGCATTGGATAGGCTATTAGGGCCACATGCTGCTGACATAGAAACTTTTAAGATTAATCTTCTGATGTTTAAGGGGGATAACAATTCAAGGTACAGGGTATGCTGCTGTAAGCCACTTGTGTAGACCTGTCATAACCTACTTCTGGTTTGGTTACCTTTCACCAATCTCATAGAGTTCACTGCCTTATTTTGAATCACACAATATTTCCTTTGTATTCAATCACAAGCTTGTTTGTGGGTTAATTAAGTGGCTTTTCCATAGATGGGTGTACTCGATCTAGGCGCAGTTGTCAGACTAAATGGTCCACCCATTACAGGTCGCTCAACCGACGCATCTTACTTGCTTCTCCTTCATATGCACGTTGCCACTATTTCAGATCTACAGTGGTGCTTTGTTTATTCTCATTTCACAGCCTCATCATGCTTTACCATGGTTTGGTTTGCCACCATTCACCTGCTGCACTTTCACATTTCTCATGGCTCGTGCCACTGTTTTACCCAATTCCTTATATCCTTATGGCTCTTGCCAAAGTTTCATCTCACAAGTCACACAGTTCCTTTCTAATGGTTATTGCCAATGCTTGTTCCCTCATGTAACACAATTCCTTGTTTTCAGGAAATTCCACAAAATTCATTCCAATCAGATCGGTATTTAACCTTAATTGCTTTCTTTCAGATCGATATTCAAAAAGTGCTTGCTTTCATATTCATTTGGATCACAATTCATAAAGTACTTTCATTAACGTTTTCACAAGATTTACATGGTCACCTGCTGCCCCAGTGTCCCGAGCCTCGTTTGCCTCACTTGGTGGTGCTTGCAGCATCCCAGTAAGGCTTCCAGCCACCAGACGCTCTCTCTTGTGCAGTGTCTCAGTCCGTCTCCACAACGGCTCTCCAAGGCTTTGCTCCTACCCCTGATGTGTCTGTCTCAGCACAGGCCTTACACTGCAGCTTTGTCTGGTCATGCCAGTTCCCTGTTCGTGGTCTGTCAACGGCCACCAGCTTCCTGCTGCATGCACTCTGCATCTTCCTGGGGTTCTCGAGCACTCCATATGCCATACCATCTTCCAGGAGAGGTCTGCATTCATCCAGCAGTTGGTAGACCTTTCAAAGCTGGCCGCTGACCATCTTCCACATCTGACTGCCGACATGCTTCCATGGCTGACTCCATTTCGATCAGTATTGCAGCTTTTAAACTTCCATTCATTGCTAGTCTGGCAGTTCTGCATTGCTCTTGCTTGCCCCATCGTCATCCCAGTACTTAACTCGCGCGTGTGTGTGTGTGTGCGTGCATGTGTTTGTGTGTGTGTGTGTGGTGTGTGTGTGTGTGTGTGTGTGTGTGTGTGTGTGGGTGTGTGTGTTTGTGTGTGTGAGACAATCAATAAATATGGGATGTATAAATCTGGTTTAACTCTTCCTCGTCCCAGTACCTGACTGGTGGTTACTGGTGAATGATCTTCTGTAAAAATAGGGAAGGGACTGGTAACAACCTTCAAAGGTCTGGGGGATATTGGAAACTTTATGAAAGGGAAATAGAGGATACTGTGTCTCACCCAAGTATACCACAACCCCACTCCGCAAGTCTCCACCATCCAGGTAGTCCTCCCTCACATATCCACACCCAGGGTCAGGATCCGATAGTGATGACCTTTCCCTGGCCACCAGGGAGGAGGTTATTTTGGGAAAAGAAGTCAGGGTGCCCTCAGTTTCCTCACACCCAGTAAGTCTGCAATTTTGATGACTTGAGATTGTTGTGCTGTATTATCCCCGACGCTAGAAGGTTAAAAGGATATAGGAGGTACAGAAACCAACAGTGTCAAAAAAGAAAGAAAATAGCCCCAGAAATGTGTATGCACCAGCCACCATTTTGGAAGCTGAGGTGAAGATTTCTCATCCATTGGACTTAGACCCGGGGAGAAAAAAGACATATTCTTATCACTGTTGTATGTGTCTATTATTGACCAAAAGAACAGACGAACGATAGGATGGGGCCCTGGGGAATACACTATAGAGAGGATCTATGGCCAGCAACACTGTGCAGGGCTTGGTTGCATGCCCCAGACTCCAGATTACTGCACAATAGATTTTCCAGAGACACTTTGTCATACAATGCAAATACAGGTACACTTATTTTGTGCTGCAATGTGCCTTCGATCAAAATGAACCCAATTACCAAATTTTCCATACAGTTAACTGCATTCGCACTTTCGCTAGAGCGGTTGCCCATGCGCAGCTTACCTGATTGTTTGCTCAGTGGTTGCCATGTTGTGTTGTAGTTTGGGATGTTGAAGAGATACTATGGAGAAAAGTAGGGTCTCAAGATGTTCTTTTAAGTTATGATCTTTTCTAGAGCACAAACCTTCACCAGCTAGGGCATTATGGCGCTACAAAGCAAGACTAAGAGAAAGGCTGAAAGAAAGCGTCAAATCAAGCTGAGAATAGGAAAGTCTCCAAAGCACCCCTGAATGGCAAGTGTTCACAAAGATCGCAAAGAGATAGAGGAAGGGAGTTCCACAGTTTTACTGTGGCAACTGAAAAAGAACGTCCTCCCACAAAGATGAGATGGTGCATTGATATATTATGAAAGACCTGCTAAAATAAATGTTCTGGCACATTGTATCCATGATGATAGTTGGAAGAGTGTGTTGGTTTTAGTGCTCGCAATCCTGGTGAAACAGGATAATATTTAATTCCTGGATTTGTTGATTTTACCTTAATTTATCCCATCCCCATGCCCCATAGTAGGTTGATAAGAAGGTTCTCATGCTGCACAGTGTTAAATGCCACATGGTATTCTAACAGGACTCACCATGTGCATTCATGATGCAGGAATGTAATTTAGAATGGTTAGCATCACTGGGTCCATGCCAGAACCTAGCCGAATGCCTGATTGGTATGATTCCTGAATATTTCTACATTCAAATGAAGCCTGGAGATGCTGGGTGGCCTTTTCCCTCTCATTTCTGCCAATTAAGAAAGGTTTGAAGAGGGGAGATCGTTGCTTAAATCTTTCTCAGGTATTCCGGGTCAGTCTTAGGCTTCTTTAGGATGGGAATGACCCGGGCCTCTTTTTATTTACGATTAAAGCCGTTATTGCTTATATATGTTTGCAGGAATGTTATCGTCAGTTTAATTTGAAGGTTTGCTAATTTTGATAACATTGTAAAGCTGTGAGAGAGAGCAGAAACAAAAGACCTAATTGCCAAACGACTTTCACCGCAGCATATCAAGAGATGACTTTGAGCATCTCTTAATGACAAGAATTAACATATTCCGAAACCAGTTTGTTTGTTAGATATTGCAGGTGCTTCATTAGACATACAATTTTCGCACATTTATGCTTTGACTGACACCAACATTTCTCTTGTGTACTCCAGAAGATTATGCATATTGGACTGGGTTACTAAACGATAACCAGATTAAATGGATGTGTTTTAAGATAAGGGTCTGTGATATTGTGACATCTACACTAGCTCAGGAAATATCCTTTGAGGGCCATTATCATTTATTGTGCACAACCCACAAAGTAGAGTTAAATAATAAATACAAAAAACAAGTAAGGGCTTTAACTGGGCAAAACCATTCATAGATACGCTAAATAGAACAGGCCCCAAATTTGGCACTAACGTTAATGGCCCACAAATTGGCACTAGCGTTTTAAGGCAAACTAAAAGAGTCTATCATTAGGTGGGGGAAAAAAAACAAAAAACCTATGGGGGTTTGGGGAAGACAAGATAACAGGTATACATATTAATTACACAATTCATTATAAGCTGTGATTAATTGAATCCTGCCCTGCAGGAGTACAAGAATAAGTAGAGATTAAAGCACCTACTCAGCACTCACACTTCTACAAAGAGCCAACAAAATCATAAAGGTACAACAGGCCCAGTTGGGAGATATGTTTCCTTCAACTTTAGAGGTAACGTGGGCTGAGAAGGATGTGATTGTGGTTCAGCAGAATCTCAAACAGCAAAGTATAACAGTCCAAAATAAAGCAATGTCCATCGAGGTTTGTTAAACAATAAATATACCCTTAAACACACCATTTACAATAATAACTAAATAGAAAACACTAACAAAAAAACCTGTAGAAAAAAACACTGAATATGCAGGATATCAAGATGCATCTCTGTGGGTAATGAGAAAGGGGGAGAAAAGGCAATAAAAGGCACTATTCTCAAAAAGAATATGTTCTCGGGTGCAAAGGTGATCAAAGTGACCAGTCTCTGTGGCTCATAAATGGATCAAGGGGGCAGTTAGAAATCAATGGTACCTTGTTGCAGTTCTTGATGGTTTAGAAATGTCAAACTAGACGTCTAGCTGTTTTGTGAGCTGTACAAGCCAAGTTCAGGTACAGCCATTCATGTTTATCCAAATTGCAAGCTGACATCTAGTCTGGTTCAAAGCGGTAGGTCAGAGCTGGTCGAAGGTGGCATTCGAGCAATGCAGGTTGGAGCACTCGTCAGGATGGTTCAGGGTCGAGCAGGTCTGAGACATGTGGTAACCTCTGGGTAGGGTCAGCGAGTGACACTCCCGTGGTTCAAGTCTAAGGTTGGAAATGGTTTGAAGCAGTGATTCTGATGCTCAATTTACTGTCCAGTGAAGTGACAGATCAGGGTCGAGGAGAATTGATTTCTATGTGCAACATCTGGTTCAAGTAGCGAGTGGCACTCCAGTGATTTGAGCCAGGGTCTGTAGAAAAGCAGTTGAAAAGTCGAGCGATCAGGTGACAAGCCCTGTGTGGTAGGATGCTGCATCAAACTGGTTTGGGGTGCGAGCACGGTGGTTTGAAAAGTTCAGTTAAGTTCCAAAGGAAGCACTGGTTGGTCCTCTCGTTTGAAATACAGTGAACCTGGGTTGAAAGCATTCAACCGGTTTGATGCAATTAAAAAAAGGATCCTGACTGGTAGAGTGATGTGAACCCCAGTCCAGGGGTTCCTGAAGCAGATTTGTCCTTGTCGTCTGCTCCCAAATTTGGGGGAGGCTGGCACACAAATGCAGGGGTCCTTCAAAATGGTGAGGTCCTTATACTTCCTGGGTACCGTTGTGGCTGGCAGGGAGGCAGGTCCCAACAGAAGGTTAACCCCTGGAGATGGTTAGTGGACAGAGCTTCTCATTAAACAGTCTTTGCCTCAATGGCAGAGGACTTTGAAAAGATCAACTCTCCCAACAGAGGACACATTACTGCTTAGTCATGTTTTTAAGTGCCTGTACAGCAAATGGTGTTTCAAGGCACCACAAGACAAAAATTAAAGTGTGCAGGCGGCAGGGGAGACAACAACAGTAACGGTCCTACTAGGCCTTGTGTCATTCCGATTGTGCAAGTGTAGTAACAAGAAGTGCAAGGGTGAGGGAAATGGGAGGATGGTAGTGCAGGAAGTGGGGATGGAATAATGCAAGGGTAGAAGTGATGTGCAGCAGAGGGTGGAGGCATACAAATTCAAGGGGGAGGAGGAATGGAAGAGAGGGCCCCTGAGATGCCAGATGGGCAAGTGGCAAGGGATGCAGGGAGTGAGAACCACATCCTAAGTGTGAGGGGGGTGAACCAGACTGGATAGGAATGCACACCCCACCAGGCTAGTCAGGGGAAGGGGGCCCTGAAGGGCAAGTGTAGGTTAGGGGGTGGGGAGAGTTAGGGACAACGGGGTTCTGGGATAGACTGGGAGAGGAGGTCATGGTGCCCTGTAGGACACAGAAGGGACCAGGCAGCCAGTCAATGTGGCAGACAGGGGATTAGCAGGGGAGGGGGAGAACCTTCCAGATCTGAAGAAGATACGGCTCAAGAGATGGACAGGGAGGCCATTCCAGGGGGAAGCTCCTGCCGAAGAGAGAGATCTACCCCCACTCTCTGCTTGGAAAAATGTCAGATCTGCAAAGTGTTGGAGCTAGAAGACGAAAGAGCTTTAACAGGGATGTATTTATGGAGAGCGAGTTGGATATAGTGGGTCTCAGGCACCAGAAAGCCTTGTGGATGATGCAGAGGGTCATGAACTTGATCCTCGCAGCCAAGGGAGCCAGTGGGGAGAATTTAGGGCTGGAGAGATGCAGTCTTTGAGCTTGTGGCCAAGGATAAGCTTGCAGTCCTGTTCTGGATTAGTTGAAGGCGAAGGGAGGATAAAGGCCGATTGATGAAGAGGCTGTTGCATTAGTCCAGCTTAGAGAGGACCAGAGCTCTGGAGAAATTTATTTTCTGGGGGAAGGTGAGGAAAGGGGGAATTCCTCTGAGGAGGTGCAGCTCACGGCAATGGGCTGCACTTTTGCCCCAAATCTGGCCATCATTTTTATGTTCTTGTTTGAAGAAAATCATGTGCTCAATGTCACCAACCCCTTTGTCAAACATATTAAGTTGTACCGTCGCTACATAGACGACATCCTAATGCTGTGGGAGGGCAACTCTGTTACATTGAACAGATTTATGGCTTGGCTTAATCAGGTAGATCCCAATCCTAAATTCACTTTTGAATTTTCCACCTCTAGGATTGCGTTTCTTGATTTATCCATCTTTGTCGATGAAGGGTTTCTACAAACAGAATTATATAGAAAATCTACAGAACGCAATGCAACTTTGCAATTCAAGAGTCAACACCCAAAAAGCTTACTACGGAATTTACCGTATGGTATGTTTTTACGGTTACGGCGTAACTGTACTAACATCTCCCATTTTAACAAACATGCAGATGTACTACAAGCCAGATTGTTACTTCGGGGGTACCCTAAAAAGTTAATCAAACACTCCAGAAAAAGAGTGCGGTACACCAACCGGGATGCCCTACTCAGTGTGCGTCCCAAAAACAAAGAAAGAGAACAAACTGTTTGTGTCTCTACATTCTGCAAATTCAGTGAGTCCATCAAGGGGATTATTCTTAAGAATTGGAGAATTCTGAATTCCGCTGAAATTAACTTGCACAAACCTCTTTTTGCTTTCAAAAAGGGTAAGAGTCTGGCACAGAAGCTCACAAGAGCCAACAGGTTACCATTACAACGCAATGTGGTCAGGGATGTTAACCTTCAACCTGTGGTAGGTCATTACCCTTGTACCACTTGTATGGCCTGTAGATTTTCCAAAAAGATGACACATTTTGAGAATACAGGCAGAAGATGGGATTTGCGTACGTTTACCACTTGCAAAAGCAAGAATGTTGTGTATGCCATCCAGTGCCCGTGTAACTTGTTTTATATAGGTAAAACCACCAGGGAGGTACATGTGCGCATCAATGAACATCGCTCCAAGATCAGGATGCGTTGTCTCACTGCCCCCTTGGTCTCTCATTTTTTTGAGATGGGTCATGATGTAGACTCATTGAGATGGTTTTGCATCGAAAAAATCGCAGCAAGTGGACATGTGCAAACTACTAACAAACTGGCCTATAAAGAACAAATGTGGATTTTTAACTTAGGCACCCTCCACAAAGGCCTGAACTCCATGGAAACATGGGCGTTCAATAGCAGATAGACAGTTTCCTTGTACAGATGCCTCACGTTGCACAAAGTCTCTACCCTAGTTCCATGCCACCTCTATTAGTCATACAGTTTCTTTTTGCTCAGAGTTAATTTAGTCCATCTGCTGCAGTTTATGCCAGTCCAGGAGTCCTACATTTAATTCTACTGGTGGGTCGTACTAGGCATTATGTCTCCCTCATGCATTCTTGAGCCCTGCACTTGGACGAATTGTATTTACATTACGGTCTCTAGGGCCATGAGGTCACTTTAAATTATCCTTGCATATTCCATCAGCAACGCTTGTATTTACCTATGGTCTACAGCGGGACATGGCGGTTTTTGCTAATTTCTTTTGTACTATTTGACTTTGCAATCAGGTTATCCTTGTTCATGCTGCACCAGGGCGGCATTGAGCATATGGCCTCTCTTCACCTGCATGCTAATCCGTTTGTCTACTCATGATACGGCACCTTGTTTGTTTTTTCAACATGAGCCTGCCTTGAGATCTTTACGCACACGTAACACGTTATCACGTGTTCATTGGGGACACGTGACGTGCCACCATCTACGTGATTTACGTCCATAGCAGAGACGTATTTAGTCGGCTGCCGGCATACGGACTATGCAGCATGCTCACTGTGATTTATGGCAGGGCTGTTTTCATTAACTCCAGCCGCCCATGCCACTCCTGATGCAAGTCCTAAGTAAGTACTTGTGCACTTTAAACTGCCGTTTTAGTTTTGTACAATCCTTTTTTTCGGACGTAGTTTTTCGTTCGTATGCATACATAAGCTCAGCTGCAGCTGAGCTGTATGAAGATTTCTGTTCCACCCGGCCCGCAGTACCATAGGCTTTCTTTGTTCATGCACCTAAGCCCGTGTTCTTTTCTGCTTGATTTGTGTCAGCAGCCAGCTAATTTCCGTTTTTTAACCAGTTTCAGCTTTAGGCACACAGAATTTTAGCAGTGTGATTGTCAGCTCTAGCCTTTATATGGCACTGCGTCCCATTAGGCCGGCACATAGCCACTTGCCATCACACCTTAATTAGCCTGCAACAGGGCCCATTGCCTCTGGTGGCAGGAGGGTTTCTGCAGCTCTTATTTTTTTAAATTGTGTATGGCTTCATTGGGAAGTCCTTAGCCCTACTCGACGAATGTGGTTTAGGCTAACATCATTCTTTGCTTGACAGTACATCAGGCGCACTTCCGCTGACATGACTTTCTTTGCTGCATTACCACCCAGAAGGCCACCGCATCATATTTTTTGGAGGGGGCCACCGTTAGCAGCGCTATGTTAATTACAGGTAACAATTGGCCGATTTCATTTGGTGCTTTTGGCTAATGTAGTTATCCTTTTGGTTTTATGTGTGCTCCAATTATTTTTCCACTCTTGACTAGCCACAGTTCCATTGGCGGTATGACTCCAGCATACGACCCTTCCTTTCCATTCTGCATATTAATGGCTACTTATACAAGGTCTGTTTAACCCATCATATTACAGCCTACTTTTTCTTTTGTCACTCATTTAGTCATGGCATTTTTCTGCTGCTTGAGGGCTTTTCTGGTGGTCTTCTGACTGGGCTATCTTGACCTTCTGGCCTATATGGTGCACCCAATTTCTGTTGTTATTATTTTTTACACTCTCGGGGCCGGTTTCTCACCTCTGGCTTTTTCAAACAAAACCCTGCCTCTGGGGTCGTTTTTATTTAGGTACACTTCTCCAGCACAAATGTTTAGTTTCAGTGGTCTGTAATAGGTGGCACATGGTTGTTATATACAATCTATTGTTGAGTTTAGTTTATGAGATGGGACACTGCCGCATATTTATGCAGTAATGCTCTTCTCTTGCAGCTTCTCTCCTTGTATCTCCTGATGAAGATGTTGTCCATTAAACACTCTACGTCGAAACCGGTTGAGCTTACTCTTTAGGGATGTGATCTACATAACATTCTTCTTCTCAGATCCACCCTTGTGATAGATTGTTTTTAATGAGTTCTATTGCTGTTTGTTAAATACATTTTAAACATTAAAATAATCAAATGGGATGTGATGAATGTTTGTCCCACTCCCAACTGGCAAGCAATGTTAATTAATTCAGTCATTTTTAGCCATTGTTGGTTGGTTGAATGTCACTATGTACGATGTATGGTTTGGATGCTGCACTGTGAATGTTTGTTGAGATGGATGTATTTTAGCCAAGTATTTTGTTCACCTATACTGTCGTGTTATGTGATTAATTGATGTTTAACAAAGTAATATGTCATTAATTGACTTTTTCGAGTTTTTTCTATCATGGTAAATAAAAACATTTTGATACTTTTGTAAGCAACACCGTTTTGCTCTCTGGACATTTCTTCAGTTTCTCGCAGCTCAAAGTAGGCCTTCTTGGCAAGGTCTGCGATGTAAGGAGAGAAGGGGAGAGAGAAGTCGAAGATTATGCCAAGGTTTTTAGCCTCACAAGAGGGTGAGGGGAGGGGACCCAAGGAGGGTGGCCAGAAAGAAAGGAGGAAAAGAGGGAGCAGAGGTCTCAATAAGAATGAACTCAGTCTGACTGGCATTAAGGCAGAGATTGTTAGCAGCACACCTGATCCTTCTGTGCTGGTGAGTCCCCTTGGGGGATTGTGTGTTTATCTTTGTGGAATCCTTTGTTTGCTGGTGCCTCTGAGACTTTCTTGTTTCTGTTCCCTTCTCGGTCCATTGTTTTTCTTCCCTGCCCTCCCTCCCACCTCCCCTCCACTGTGATTGGCCAGTGCCTTGGCTCGGTTCCCTGTAGCAGCTTGGGGTGCTCCTCGCTCACCATTTCTATCTGGCTGAGCAGGAGACAGCTGCTGCACCTGATCCTTCTGTGCTGGTGAGTCCCCTTGGGGGATTGTGTGTTTATTTTTGTGGAATCCTTTGTTTGCTGGTGCCCCTGGGCCCCGCTTGTTTCTTTTCCCTCCCTGGTCTGTTGTGTTTCTTCCCCGCCCTCCCTCCCTCCTCCCCTCCACTCTAATTGGCCAGTTCCTTGGTTCTGTTGCCTGTAGCAGCTTGCGGTGCTCCTCTCTCGCCATTTCCACCTGGATGAGCGGGAGACCGCTGCTGCACCTTATCCTTCTGTACTGCTCAGTCCCCTTGGGGGATTGTGTGTCTATTTTCTGTTTGCTGGTGCCTCTGGGGCCCCCTTGTTTCTTTTCCCTTCACCTTCCCGGTCTGTTGTGTTTCTTCCCCGCCCTCCCTCCCGCCTCCCAGCCCGCCCTCCACCGTGATTGGCCAGCGCCTGTATCTAACTGACTTCCCCCGGGCAGCCATCAGCCCGGCCGCCCCTTCGGCTAAGGGTCCGAGGCAAAAGGCGGCTCCCACACTAGCGGCTCCTGTTGTGTCTGCAGGTGTCTGCAAGGGATGTCAGTTGCCAGTTAGTCATCCAAGATAGTCCCACAGGCTCCCCTGCCTACCCCCCCTTCCACCTTCAGTCTAAAAACTCAGTGGGTTTTCCCCCTGTTTTCTTATAATATGCACTGTATCAGTATTGTAAAACATTGCATTGTAACCTAGGCCTTTTGTCCCGCCATTCAGGATACTCAAACTTAGGTGTGTTTTCTTTCCTGTTTCAAAATGTGCATTTTGTGAGCTCTTTATTCGTGAGTGTTGTCGTCTTTTCCTATTGCTCCACGTGATTGCCTCGCACTGTCTTGTCTGCCTACTCTTGAGTCCATCTCTAGTGTCTCTCCGTCTCCCTTACACCTCTCTCCTCTCCCACCTACTCTCTGGTGCTCCCTGTCTCCCCTATCTTTTATAACTGCTTCTTTTTTGACAATCCTGCTCTCCTCACTAAATCTGGTAGGAAAAAGTTTTAAAAGGACATCCTGGTCTCCAACCCAGGCCTCCCTATCGCTGATATCTACACCAGTGCCTCCTCCAAGGAAACTCTCACGACATCCTTTTTGTCATTCCTTTGCCAGACCTATGGACCCTTCATATGGTCTCTGTGCTTTCTCCTTTCTCCTCTTCTCTCATTAATGGTGGCACCTGCTGGGACGCCCTCCTGGCCTCCTTCCACTCCTCTAAGATCATCATTAATGTTTACTCGAATGGGACTGTATTTGTCCAAGGCCCTCAGGCCAACCTTTACCTCTTCGATAGATGCTTCCTGCGCCTCATCAATTTCCTTTATTCTCCTGCTGTCCCCTCTCCCCCGTCTACGGCTAACTCGCCTCCCCCTTCTGCCTACTCCATGGCTACCTTGCCTTCTCCTTCCCTCTTTGCCCCCTCTCGGGCTCCTTCTACACCTCCGAAGGGCAGACCTCTGATCTGTACCCCTCCCCGGAAGTCCTTCAAGGATGGCAACCTTCTCCATATTGCCACTCTTAACTCTCGCTCTGCTGTCATACACTCCTCTGACATCTGCTGCCTTCTGGAAGAACTTAACCTCGATGTCCGCGGTCTCACCGTGACATGGTTCATGACCAGCTCTGTCACTAGCTTTGACACGCTCCTACCTGATGGCTACAAGATCCTCTCTGCGCCCAGGTCCAACCGCTCTGGAGGGATGTAGCTCTGATCTTTCCCAAGTGGATTCCTGCCTCTGTCACTCCTACGCAGACCTACTCCTCTTTTGAATGCCTCGTCTGCAGGCTCTCTCTCTCCCCCAACCATTTCCTTACTGTGGCTACTATCTATCGGCCACCTGGTCAGATCTCCTCCTTCCTCTGTAAGTTGGCAGACCTCTCCTCCTCAGTCCTGGCCTCAACCACTCAACTCCTCCTTCTTGGAGACTTCCACATCCACCTGGATGCCTCCTGTCCTCCCTCTGGACTATTTTGCGACCTCTGTGACTCTCTCTCACTCACTATTCTCCCCTCTGGCCTGACTCACTCTGCAGGGCACACTCTGGATGTTCTGATCTCCTCAGACCTTCCCCTTTCTGTCCCTCTCACCACTCCTCTCTCCTGGAGTCATCACTTTCTTCTCTCCTCCCACCTCATCCTCCTCACCCGTCAGGCCAAGCCACTTCCATTACTGCCACCCACCTTCTCGGTCATCTGACCCATGAAGCGCGTATCAGTTCAGGCTTTCGCCACCACCTTTTCACCCCCTTTCCCCCTTTGGCTAACTGTCACCTAGACAAAGCCCTCTCCACACTCCACTCTGCTATATCTGATACTCTTGATATCCTTGCCCCTGTCATGAAAATCTGCATGAAGCCCAAAGCCAAGTGCAACTCCTGGTATGACTCAGACCTCGTCACCCTAAAACACAAGTGCAGGGTGGCCGAGAGGAGATGGCGTGCTTCATGTACATACTCTGACAAACTGGCCTGCCGCCTGCTCCAAAGGCAATACCGGCTCTCTGTCCTAACCACGAAGAAAGCCCATATCCAAGCCTGTGTCTCTGTGGCATCTAACAACTCGGCTGAACTCTTTAAAATCTGCAAGGAATTTGCCAATCCTGCCACAGTCTCTGCCTCTGCTGTCCCTTCCCAGGCCCTCTGCATGGCACTGGCATCTCACTTCATCTCTAAAACTCAGAACATCCTGTCCTCACGCTCCTCCTATCCCCTCCCTCCCTTCACTCTCTGCTCTTCCTCTGGCCCTTCCGCAGCTACCTCTCCCCCCTGCTTCTCTGCCTTTCCCCTGCTTTCCGCAGATGAGGTTTCTGGACAAGACTGATCTATGAAAGTCTTGTCAAAACAGGTTCACCCCTGTTTCTCCAAAACTATCAAGGACCTCATCGACTCCCTGGCTCTGGCCCTGGCTGATTTCTGCAATCGTACCTTTGCCACTGGAGACTTCCCATCCCCCTTGTGCACTCCCTTGTGCACTCTCTTCTTAAGAAACCCTCTACTGACCCCTCCTGCAAGGCTAACTATCGCCCAATCTCCATCACTCCCTTCCTGGGCAAGTGCCAGGAGAAACTGGCCATCTCCCAGCTTACCCTCCACACTGAATCTGTTGGTTTTCTTCATGACCATCAGTCTGGCTTCAGAGCTGCCAGAAGCACAGAAACTGCTCTCCTGAACATCTGTGAAGACCTGCTCTCCAATTTTGACTCTAACACCCCTTGCGTCCTCATCCTGTTGATCTCTCTTTTGCCTTTGACACTGTCAACCATGCCATCCTGCTCACCCATCTCCCTGATAACTTGGGTATCACTGGTCAGGCTCTGGCGTGGCTGACATCTTTCCTCTCTGACTGACCCTCCCAGGTCCAGTTTGGGTCCTTCCTCTCTGCTACCTTTTTCTCTACCTGTGGTGTCCCCCAGTGGTCTAACCTTGCTCCCTGTCTGTTCAAACAATACCTGGCACTCCTTGCCCACCGCATCGCCGCTCTGTGCCCCACCTTTCAGTGCTATGCAGATGACACCTTGCTCATTTTCAGGCTACCCTCAGCCTCCTCCATCTCTGACTGTCTGTCTGCTATCCAGGAGCGGTGTCCCGCCAATGACCTCTGCCTTAATGCTAGTAAAGCTGAGCTTCTCCTCATCTGCACACCTGCTCTCTCCTTTCCTGTAGCTATCTAGCTGGCCTCTCTTGGCCCTCTTCCTGCTTCCACCTGCAAGGCTAAAAACCTCATTGTCATCTTCAACTCCACTCTCTCCTTCTCTCCTCACATCTCTGACATCTCCAAGAAGTCACACTACCAGCTGCACCTCCTCAGAGGTATTCTTCCTTTCCTCTCCTTCCCCCAGAATCTCACTGTCTCCATAGCTCTGGTTCTCTCTAGGCTGGACTATTGCAACAGCCTCTTTCTACATCTGCCTGCTTCTACTCTCCGCCCTCTGCAACTCATCCAGAACAGCCCAGGGATTGTATCTCTATGTATAACTGGGGTTGTGGTAGCCGTTGATAAAGTTGGAACATTTCTAAAGTGTAGAATGTTGTGTTATTTGCAAAAAATTGTGTTGGTGTTAATGCTAATCACCAAAGACCCAGCATGCAAGTAATTCAAGTCGTGCTCACATGCAGAGAGATAACAGGACTGTTTTTTAAATGAATCACAAAACTATTATATAACCCATAAATTAGGGGACATGTGTTTATTTACATGTAATGTAGGTAGAAATCTAATTAACATGGTATAAAAACAACCACAATATTCATTATTATTGTGAATATGCGGGCAAAAAATGGAGACAGTATTCATATCCATGTGTAACCACAGCGTAACTAAGCATAAGTCCTAGAAGAGGAGTGGTTAACAGTATTGGATTAGACAGGACATTACTCTTAGCATGAGACAATCAATTACTGACATTTTAACCAAAAACAAGGAGTAATCTATTGTTTCTACAATTTTTGTAAAGCATTGGTGAGTTTCAATACATCCAAATTGCACAAATACTTGTGGTAAGATTAAACAAACAGAGTCACAACAATGTTTTCGTACGTTTTGCTGAAGAACACAGTTGCTATCTGTGAACATGTCATTTTGCTATGCATAAAAAAGTACTCCAGGTCCAATGTCAAGAGAGCATAAACCTGATTGTTTGTTTAGAAATAGAACAAAATCGTGTTGTTTGTATTCAAGTGTTACACATTAAATGGGTAGTGGCCAATCCTTGGTCTACGTCGCGATGAAAACTTGCCGGATATTGAACTGACAGCAGGTGGCACCTGCTACAGTGACGTTTGGGCTTATAGATGGAGAGCCTTCTTCTGGGCCAGTTGGATTGTGACAGCCTGTATAATGTTAACAAAAAACAGAATACAAGATCTACTTAGTTATGGGTATTGCTTATGGGGTATTTAAGCAAGTAGTGCTGGGTCAATAGATGTTAAAAGAATAACAAAAGTAACACATATAGATGTGTGTTCTAAAACAAGAGGGATAAAACATCCAACCTTGGGTGAATCCGGGCTGGGAGTGAAAGAAAGGAGATGGAGCTGAACTGGAAGTTGAGTTAGGAATCTCAGTATCAGTAGAACGGGGGTCCCTTAGTTAGCGGTATGGTCTTGGTCAAATATGTCCCAGGGTAAGCCGCTGTGTAGGCTGAAAACAAAGCAGAAGTACTCAGTTACTGGTTTAAGTGCTTGGAAAAGCCTCTAGGTTGGTGGTGTTGGGTAAAAGAAAACATTCTTACCTAACAGTAAATATATCTTCTGTTATCAAGGGATATAAGAATATCCAGGATAGTAGGGTGCCTGGGCATAGCCAGGGTCAGTCTGAATGCAGGGCATGCATGCTGGTTTTATGGTGACTCCTGTAACAAAATGGAGTGCCATTAGAAGCCCATTAGAAAGCAGCTAGGGAGAAGGGCAAGAAAGTAAAGTCCTTTCATGTTGAAATTGAAGTTTCTGTGGAAAGGTCTAATCAAAGCACCTGTGGCTTTGGACATACCTTCATTGACTCGACCTGTGACGGTTGTCCTGGAGGGCGTACGGCAGAGACCTGGTTGTGTAGAACCGGAGCAGTATATTTCGTGATGTGCGCATGTGCCAGGGATTAGTATGAGTCCCAGAGCATGGGCGTCGAATGGACAGTACGCATGCGTGTTAGGGTAGTGTATGGGCGCATTGTGCTGCGTAACACTGTCCTGCAGGGCAGAGGTATTGGGTCTTGTGTGTGCGCAGGCGCCAGGAGACTAGTGTATAGCTCCCTTGTCGTGCTGGCCATATTAAAGTGGGTATAATGTACATGTGTGCCCTCGTTGTTTGGGCGCCTAGTGATGGACACTCTGTGCATCAAAATATAAAATAAAAAATAATAAATAAAGCCAGGATGTGTGCCTGGTAAACCACCGGGTTTAATTGGAGGCATGCAGATGTAACAGTGCCAGGCCATCACATTGAAGGGTGGATGAAGGAAAGTGCTCTGGCTATACAGAGCCTGACTGGATGGGTGTATACATACCGAGAGATAGAAGAGGTATGTAAAGAGATCGGATGGAGAAAGAATGCTGTAAAGTAAGGCAGGGCAGGTGTAAAGGCTATGTGCTGCCTGTCTGTGATCTAGCATGGTGTAGCATGGTGTGGCACAAGGTGGGGCTACATGGCGAATATCTACTGAGGAGAAAATACTAATATCTACTCGAGCTATCGGTAGTTGGAGTAGATGTTACCGTGGTGGGGGGGCGGGCGAGGTGCAGTATTTTACAGCCCCTGATGTAGCCGGGCATAAACTGGCTGCTCAGCCGAGGGTATGTTCAAGTGCAGCCAAACTTAGGGCAGGTGCCCTGAATAGGGTACCTGGCCAGGTGGATGGTATCTCTCCAGGACTGAAATCTCTGCACTGGCTCCCAGTGGCTGCGAGGATTACGTTCAAAACACTTTGCATCGTCCACAAGGCCTTCTTCCTAAATATCTTCCTTCTCGAGCTCTTCGCTCATCCGCCTCCAACTACCTCAGGGTCAGTTGCTTCTCCAAGCAACGAGTTGGTGGTAGATCTCTTTTACTGAGTCATAAAAAACTGGATGACCATAAATCGTTTGTGCCTAAATGCTGGTAAAACGGAACTCATAATATATGGGTCCAAGAAGTCTAGATAGACCCTAGGTTCCACCTTCTCTAGCTTCCTGGTGGAGGACAATCATATAGAAGTGGTTGATAAGGTAAAGACCCTGGGTGCATAATTGGAGGCTTCCTTGGATGCAGGTGCGCAAGTGGATGCCATCGAAATGAATACTCAATATTATTTGAGAGTATTGAGACAGGTGGCTCTGTTAATCTCCAAAAATAACTGAGTCAAATTAGTAAGGGCCGTTATCCTTCCACGCCTGGATTACTGCAATGCCCTGTTGGGGGTGCCAGCAGGGAAGATATTTCCAGACTGCAAAAAATCCAGAATGTGTCTGTCGCATTGTTTATGGTATGAACGGTATGAACCAATTACTTCTGCTAGAAAGGAGATGCACTGGCTGCCTATATCTGCCAGGATCTCCTTCAAAATACTGACTCTTTGTGATAAATGCATCTATGGAGCAGCTCCCAGCTATCTAAAGGAAAGGGTTACTATATATCAGCCCACCAAAAACCTTCGATCAATCTCTGCCCAGCTCCTACAAGTGGCAAGGACTAAGAGAGCATGTGGAAATGGACGCTCCTTCCCAGTGCCAGTCCTCTGGTGCTCAGAGAAGAGACCAATAACTTTTCTTTGTAGAAAGTTCTTGAAAACGATACGGTTTAATCATCGGCCATACTCACTGTCCTCTTTCTGCTTGTGAGCGAGCGCCTAGATGCCTTTGGCGCCATAGAAATGTTAAAGCATAACATACCTGAATAGCAGTGAGGCAGTCAGAAATGAGAGAGGAAGAAGAGGAGGAAGTGGAGGGGAGTGGAGGGAAGAAAGTGGAGGGAAGCTTGAAGGAGAACTGTGTGTCATCAGCATAACACTGGAAGTGAGGAGAGAAGGTGGAGATCAAGTGGGCCAGAGGGGTAAGGTAGATGTTGAAGAGCCATGGTGGGAAGTTAGAGCTCTATTGGACACTGACGATGGAGAGTGTGGTGGAGGAGGGGAAAGGGCCCAGTTCAACCTGGGTTGGATTGTCAGATAGGAAGGAGGTCAACAAGTCCAGTCCAGTGCCAGGTCAGTGATGCTCAGTGTATCACAGAGCCGATTTATAAGGGTGGCATGATATCACAGAGCCAATTTATAAGGGTGGCATGATTGACAGTATCAAAGTCAGAGGAAAGATGGAGGAGGATGAGAAAGGAAGGAGAGTTGGAATCCAGATTCGAGAGCAAGTATTTATGGGTGCTCAGGAGAGAAGTTTCCATGCCTCTGGCTGCTCTGAAGCCATACTGGTGGTTGTGGAGACAACACACAGATTCAGGTGTTGTGGATCAATTGGGAGATGATCAACTTCTCCAAGAGTTTGACCAGGGAGGGGGTAATGGAGACAGGACAGTAGTTAGCTGGGCAGGAAGGGTTTTTAAGGACAGGGTGCACAAGGGAGTGCTTCAGGGGTAATGGGAAGGAGCCATTGGCAACAGAGTGATTGCAGAAATCAGCAAAGGCTGGAGCAAGGGAGGACATGTTGCCCCCAATTCTCCTGGAGGATCAGGGGAGCACCTCTTTCGAGGAGACCATCATAGAGTGGACTTGTTTATATATTATATGATATGATAGTCTATTCATATTGCGCCTATACACAATGTGTTTCTAAGCGCTTCAAGGCAAGAGAATACAATGACATTCTTACAGGCCATGAACAGTAAGGATGTGAAATCAACTATCATACTCGGCCTGACAACATTTCAGATAGCTCAAAAGCTAAGACACAGATAAGGAAGGGAGGGGCAGTGTTGCAAGGAAATGGGAACAGAGAGATAACTACCGTACTAGGGCTGACAACATTTCAGGTAGAGCCGGAGAAAAACAAAAGGTGAGGGAGAGAGGTGCAGAAAGGGAGGGGAGGAACAAAACAAGAGACTATCGTACTAGGCCTGATGACATTTCTGATAGTGCTGGGGTGGGACAAGTAGGGGAGGGGGGAAGAGACAGACAAGGTTGCTATCATGCTAGGTCCAGGGACAATTCTGATAGAGTAAGTGCATAGAAGAAAGTATGGGGAAGAGGGAAGGAGATAGGAAAAGGGAGAAAGGGAGAGGAGGAGAGAACACAGAGTAAGCATTCAAAAAGAGTGGAGAAATCTCATCCGGTGCTGTGGGTGAGAAGGAGGAGAGTAGGGGTAAAGGGAATGGGGGGACAAAGGAGGCCTGAGAGTGTGTGAGGGGGGAGGGAGGGGAGTAGAGAGAGTGTGGAGAGTGAGGTCAGGATGTCCTGAGTTTTAGTTGTGAAGTGGGAGGCCAGTACAGTGCAGAGGGCTGGAGATGGAAGAGGAGAAGTGGAGACTGCAGTAGTATTGGCAAGTTCCTTGCTGATTTTGAACTGCTCAGTCATGTTGCTGGTGGCTCCAGAGATTCGGGCTTGCATATGGGCCCTCTTCTTCCAGCGAATGGAGAGTCTGTATTGCCTTTGGAGAAGGTGGAATGCCAGTCTGTCGGTGGATGTGCTTGAATCCAATCACATCCGTTCATCAACTCTGCATTTGTATTTCAGAGCGGCGCGGCCAGAATCATGCCAGGTGTTACACTCCGAGGCAGATTTTAAGTGGATCCTGATGACAGGGGCAAAGATGTCCAGGGTGTTGGGGATGGAGAGGTGGAAGTTAGCAAGGGAAGTGTCAGTGTGCAAGTCAGTGGCTGGATTGGGAGGGGGAATGGGAGGGGGAATGACAGTGGCAGCAAAAGCAGTAACTGACACTTGCTTCATTGGTCAAATGACAGAGAAGGTGGCATGCTAGTGCGGGCAAAGGCTTAACCGGGGGACACAAGAGATCCAGGAGATCATGGTCAGACCAGGCGAGAGGTGTAGTAAGAGGGTTGGAGATGCGGATGTCTGCTTAGATGGGAGCATCCATGGTGTTCCCATCTGAGTGGGTCAGACCAGAGGGAAGAATGGTGAGGGTCAGAGAGTCACAAAGGCTGGGCAAGAATTGAGTGGCCACATCAGGAGAGTCAAGTTGAATATTGCAGTCTCTGAGTAGGAGAAGCTTGGAGGTAGAGGTCAGGAGAAAAGATGTGAGGTCAACCCACTCTGAAAGGAAGAGGAAGACTGGACCAGTGGTCCTGTTGATGGTGGGGAGTGTCAGCAAGAGGACAGGAAAGACAACAAACTTTCAGATGAGGCCTTCAAAGTAACAGTAGGGCCGATAGGGTATGACAGTAGCAGGCACCCATTCAGGGAAGATCAGGGCACTCCACCGCAAGACCGTTTAGGTCTTGGCTTAGAGTGGATCTTGTAGCACTCAGGGAGGAGTGTGTCAAAAGCAGTGACAGAGATGGCAGTGAACCACATCTCAGTGAGAGTGAGGATGTCAAGGACAAAGTCTTCAAGGAGGTGACAGATGTCAGAGGAGTGTTTAACAGCAGAGTAAGAGTTCAGAGTAGCTAAGAAGCGGGTTGCCATCTTTGAAGGTCTTTTGAGAGGAGGTAAATAAACAGATAACAGAGAACTGATTAACCCTCTCTAGACTGCTTGAAAGTTAGAAGTTGGTGAGGTTTTTACACTGTCTTTAACATACAGACAAACATATTTGTTAACCCTTTTCTTGACATAGTCACAGACAAAACAAAGTAGAACCACAGCTATATGGAATATTTAATTTACTGTTGGTTGTTAGACAAAATTTAAAATGATTATTAAGAAACTGGATATATTCAATACATATTTGTCACAGTTAACGTCAAACTAAAACACATAATCACAGACGGTGTAAGTCACTAAAAAGACATTACTATACAGGAATAACTCAGCAGGCTACTATTATTTGTAGTCTTTGTTCAGATTGTCGACATGTTTCGGCCACAATTTTATTTTGGACACTATCTATAGTGTCTTTTCAAAACAAATACACAGGCCTTCTTCAGGACAGAGTATTTCTTCCAAGTTGCTTCAAATTAATGATTTATCTCAGAGTATGATGTACACAACATCACTGATCTATAAAACATAAAACTTCATTGTCAATAAAAAATAATAATACATGATAGATACATATATGTTTGACATTTCATGTACTAATGACGTAATATTTAGCATGATCTGGACATTCTTTAGCAGGTCGTTTTTGAATTTCTGCATTAAGATCCATATATATTCAGTTCAACTCTCTCGACATATAGACAACATAAAACAACACCAAACTCTTACTTACATCTCCAAGCAGCATGAGATGCTATTGACATAACTTGAGCCAATGCTAATATCTATTGGATGAACGATCCGTGTATGTTGATCTAGGATGCTCTATTTCATCACTGTGGCAAGAGAGACATTTCTCTTGGACCTGCAATACAATGGTGGTCATTTCTTTATTAGAAAAGGAGGTTGATTATTACTTAACCACCTATTAATTCTATATATGTCATTATTTGATGCTAGTCTTATTCATTATGTCGGGAAATCCTGAGATAACCTCACATGTTTACAGAGCTAAAAATGAATGGAGTGCTATTGTATCATCAGCATAAAGAATTATGACCAGGGAATACTACACTTTTTTTAACGAAAGGAATATGTTGTTTATTACCTTAATTATAGGGCAGTGTAACCTAAGAACACGAAGCAGGTGTTATCACAACACCTAAGGAGGTGCCTTCTCGTTTTGGTTTTCAAAGCGACACTTTTCGTGGATCGGAGGGCTGTAAGAGAAGTAAAAAACCTCCTAAATGTCAATGCTGATGGCTGAGCGAGACAATATAATTTTGTCAGGGCAAAGGGGTTAAAATACTTACTCGGGAGACGCACAGATGATGTAATGTTGTCTTGTCTAGTTTAAAAACGCAGCCGTTAGTTAGATGGTTGTGAATCACTTGCCGCCATGCATCAATTCAAAAACTGACTGCCGCGAGAAAATAAGAAAAAGAAAAGACACGTAAATATTAGTGCTACAAGGAGAACCAGCACTATGCTTGGTGCTGCACTGGGGATATAACACAGATAAACTACAGGAGCAGAAGAAATGGTGAAACTTACTTATTCCCCTGGTTTGAGAAAAGCAGCAGTTAGGTAGGTCGCTGTCTATCACTTGCCACCATGTGTCAATTCAGATACTGACTGCCATGAAAAAAAAACAAAAAAAAGCACAGACGTCACATGACAAGTGGGAGGCCGAGTTGGAAGGATTGGCCTTTTTTTTGTTAAAGGTGCTGAGGCCCGCCAAAGGCGTGCAGCCACAAAGTGCGAAAAGAAGGCGAATCAAAAGTAAATATGTTTCCCAATCATGCTGTTATGGCTATGGGGCTAGTGTTCCCATTTAGACCCTATCTCAGGACAGGACTAAAAAACAATGAATACCTATATTGGATAATAGAACATTTAATGAAACATCTGAATGTGACCAAAAGGGGCACAATCGTTGGTGAGGCGAATTGCAAGGAGAAGTGGACTTCCTTACTGAAGAATTCGGAGAAGCCTCGAGTTGGTAAGTATCTTTGATTCTAGTACCTTGCTGTGGTAAATCTTTGAGTCTGTGGTGCTGGGTTGGCTCTATAGTGGTTAATTCTCTGCTTTCTTGTTCTCTCTCTCTCTTGCAGGATGAAGGAAAGCCTCATGGACGTAATACGGGCGTAGTTAAAAAAGCGCGCAGTGTAGCCAAATACTAACGTGGCCTTTAGGGCTTGCTTTTGCTAGGTGGCTGAGCATTTGAAAACTCTATGAGGTACGTAATAGGCTGCGGTAACTAGGAGCGTGTAGCCTTGTATTTATGCACGGTCTCTGGTTCAGAAATTCTTAGAACTCTGTACCTTGTCTTTCAGGTTGTCGGAGTATCAGAGTTTTGAACCTCTGTGGGTTGCTGGCCACGGGCCCCGAAGAAATTAGGCTGGTCTGAGGTGTGGAACTTGGAACGTAGCTCCACTGCTGGGAACTGCTGCAGAAATCGGGTCAGGCATGTTGAATCTGTTGTCTGTGGATTTTCTGGTAAATTTGGAAGTCTGTTAACATGAACTTTCTCTTACTTTGCAGGTCTGTGGAACAAAGCACTGGTAAGCGTTGTGCCGCTGTCAGAGGAACCAGCGCGAAGCATGTGCCAAGGCGCTGCCGGGCTTACATAGTCCTCCACGCCCAACTACTGGTCTTCACATGTAATTCATTCTCTGGCACACAAGGCCACAATTTTAGGGGAACACCCAAACCACCCTTCGTCTCTATGGTTCCCACTATTGTTCATGTGCTAATAAGCATGAGGAATGCCTGGCATGCCAGGCCAGTACCCATCTACCCCCACATGTCCCCTCAAAGTAAACTTGCTACCCTGTAGTAATGGTCCCAAACCATGGGCTTTTGAGATAATCATGACAGACTTATACCATATGTGTAGTCCATAGATCCGGAGAGGGAATGACAACAAGGAACGTTCTCCTTCCAGGCTTCGAAAGGGGGGTAGAATAGGTGACAGAGTAGCAGTTTCAGTAAATAGGTGAGCTGGAGAGCCCCATGAAGGGGGAGCAGAGAGCGATGGAAGGGGGAGATAGGAGAAACTGCACAATGCACAATGAACTCACCAGGCAGCCTAGCAACAAAACAGGTGCAGATGAATGAGGTGCACAACATCACAACAGGTCCTAGAGTGGGGTATTATGTTGCTCCAGCAGCATAGGAGGAAGGAAGGTGTCAGCTGGGGGAACAGCTGGCCAAGGAGCAAGGCCTTTATAGATGAGTAATGAGCACATGAGGGAAGTGCAGCCCAGTGAAGAGAGTCCAGCGGCAGAGGGTGAGCTCAGCGAGGAGGATAATAGACTTGATCCAATGGCAGTTCATACAGGTGGCCAGACGGGCTATGGAGTGTATAATCCTGCATGACAATTCGAGCATCTCTAGCAGCAATACAGAATGGGCAAGCCAGAGGCAAAAGAGATAGAAGATGCACAGATGCCAGTTGACCAACTGCAGACCTTGCAGTCCCAGGGCCCAGAAGTCACAAATGGATAGGGGCACACTGTGCCGGGCGAGGAGCCAGTTATAGAGGAGCAGAACTTGAACTCCAACCTCAGATGGCACTCATACTGACCAGCCCAGCACTCCATCCTCAGCAGGGCCGACGGCGCCAAATAGGCGAGCCCTTATCAAGGCCTACTGAGACAAAAACATGCCGCATGGGGCCAACACAGAAATTTGCCCAGTATAAAATTTTGCAAGGGAGTGAGCAGAGAGATGTGAAATTGCACAAGTTTCAACATAAAGCACCTGCTGCAACAAAAACATGCAGTGTGAGGCTCATAAATAAACTCGCCTGGTATATACTTCTGTAAGGGTGTGAACAGGGAGATGTAATGTTGCACAAGATTCAGCATCAAGCACTTGTCCCAAAACATTTAAACAGTGATGACTTTCAGGTACACACCTGTGAAACATATGCTATGAATTAGTTATCACCGTTGCATGGTCCCCCTTTGACTTTATATGGCCCACACCTCACTGTGTTCCAACCAGTTCAGCTGCCTGAAGCCCGTAAACCCCAAAGGACTGGAGCTCCCCACTGCACACCATCTGCCCAGGAGATTATTTCAATAGTGTTCAATGAGGCAGTATTGCCTGGGTGACCTGCTATCTAAATGAGAGACCACTGGTAGCACCCACGGATGAAATGCAGAGTGGAAACCTTCTATGCTGCCAGGAGACAGAACGTCGAAACTCACTCTGACTTTTAAGCATGTTGCCCAGACAATGGAGGTCCTGCCTGGAGGAGTGGTGAACAGCTCCACTCTGCTCTGCTGCAATACTGATGCACCCTGGGAGCTTGGGACTCATGCTCCTGCAGCCACACATCCACTTCCAGTCACATCCAAGGAGAGCTGGTGCAGCTACTATACCCGCTCATCTCATCTGTTCACTTTGTCAGTCAGTACTCGGCGTTGCCCACACATGATAGCAGCGAACCTCCAGTGAGGCTAATCACCCAATGCAAGTGCAGGCTGGGCCACCGTCCCATGGGCACCCATCCAGACATCTGCAGCTCTCCTTTCTGTATTGCTCTCAACTAGGCCGCGATCGAGACCCATCAGAGGAGCACTGCACCGTGCTGAGGGGTCTCCACCCCAGATAAAATGGCATTGCACCACACTCTTAGCAGCTTTGGCTAGCTCTGTATGTGCACAAAAGCACTGTTTCCACTCAAGTACATGTCTTTAGTGAGTCCCTGGTTGCTCCAGCACACCTCCCCACCAGCTGTATGTATTCTGGCTCGACATGAAGCGGGGTTCTGAGACTGCAACAGCTGCAGCTGCATGGAGCTCAGTTAGTTCCATACCCATGGTTTTAGTTTTTTTTAAAGATATTTTTACAGCTATAGTGACGACTGTGGGGAAAATCACTACTAGTGACACAATAACAATCCAGGTCTCCCATCCATGCAGTAACCAGGAGAGAGCATGCTCAGTTTTAAAGTTGGGAAAAGGCTGTCCCCCTCAGGCCATTTTACCTACTAAATGAGCCAAGGTTACAAAACCACTTTGAGAAACATGGTTTGAGGGGGCTGGCCCTTTCCTCACTTTGAAGCTAAGCAGGGTCAGTCCTGGTTACTGCATGGATGGGCAACCAAATGGACAGCCACATTTTTTGTTAAAACCGTGCTACTGTCAGTCCTTGAAAGATTTGAACTCATAGACCATTTTTTTTTGCCTTTTACTGAATAGCATTCTGGTATTTGTAGCATCCCAGTCAAGATGTGGGGAATAATGCCATAATTGTACACTTATTGCCTAACATAGTTCTGTAAGGATTTATATATTTGAGTGACACTGTAGCATGTGGATTTTTAATTATGTCTATAAAGTAGTGTATTGATGAAAGCCAGACATGAGAGTGAGGAGGGGAAATGAGAGGTCAAATAAGTAATGACTATTTGCTCACAATGTGGCAAGAGAGTTTGCAACCCTGGACACTGGTGCAGTTATGTTACCCTGATTGTGGCTGCTTTTCAGGGCACAAGTAAAGGACACATGTGAGTGGACAGCGTAACTTTTTTTCAGATGGCAGATGAACCCCTTGTTTTTTTTAGCGGTTGGCAAGCTTGCTTAAGTATTTGGCTACCATAATTTGGCTCAGGTTGTCATATTTCCAGTGCAGATGCTCACCCATTGGACCACAAGCACTTGTTTGTTATTGGCTTTTTGTTTTCCTGGGAATATTTCAGGACAGATTGCTGGGTTTAAAACGTGAGCACCTTTTATAGGTTGCTAGCATATTTATTGGAAGATTTCCTCTCAGGTTATTTTTCTGGTGTTCTTTAATTAGTTTAAAAGTCCATTGCTATTTTGTCTTGCACACTTTCTTATAAGGAGAATGTCAATTAAACTACATTTGTATATTTCACTTTAAAATATATGGCCACTTACTGTGCATATATTTATGGCTGCCAGCTTCTAATTTTCACTATGGGGGCAAAAGTACATGGGCATATGTTATTATTGCAGCTGTTGATTTTTTACCCTTTTATGTGCTGCTTAAATGAGGTTAGTTGGGGTTGTGCGATGTATCACAACAGTCACCAAAAGACCTGCCATAAACCAAGGAGCATGTAGCACGCTCCTTAATCAACGTGTGTGATCCTCTGTAAATAATTGTATCTCACTGGGCATTGACAAAAATCATTGTGAATTCTCAAAGCCTGCAATCTTTAATACATAATAAAAAATACAAAAAAATAGATATGTTAACAGCTACAGTGGGTTTCCCATCCATGCAGTAACGGTGACCCACACTGCTTAGCTTCAAAGCAAGGAAAGGGCCAGCCCCTCAGGCCATGTTGCCAAATAAACAATCCCACTGTACAAGACCACTTAAAGCAGCATGGCCTGGGTGAGCCAGATCCTTCATCGCTTTGAAGCTAAGCTGGGTTGGTCCCAGTTCAAGCGTGGATGGGTGACAGTACACAGTCCTGAATGCTGTGTGTTTTCCTAGTTTTAAATATCTCATAACACACAGCATCTGGATTCATTTTTCTTTTAAACTGCTTATGTCTGTCCTTGAAAATTTTGCCCTCAGAGACCATTTTTTGCCTTTTGCTGAATTGCATTCTGGCATTTGTAGTCTCCCAGATGGGGGGAATAATGCCACAATTGTACACTCTTTGCCTAACATAGTTCAATAAGGTTTTATATATTTGAGTGACACTATGGAATGTATACTTTTCAAGTTATCTTTATAAAGCAGAGTATTGTTGAAAGCCAGACATGATGGTGAAGGGGGGGGGGTGATGAGAGAACGAGTAAGTCATGAGTATTTGCTCACGAAGTGGCAACAGAGTGTGTAATCCTGGACACTGGTGTACTTATTCTCCCCTGATTGTGGCTACCTTTCAGGGCACAAGTAAAGGACACATGTGGGGGACGAGCATTACTTTTATTTGGAGGGCAGGCACAACACATGGCGTTTTTTGAGATTGGCAAGCTTGCATAAGTATTTGGCTACCAGGTCTAAATCAGGTTGTCATGTTCTCAGTGCAGACGCTTACCCACAAGTTCAAAAGCACTTGTTTCATATTGGGATTTTGGGTACATGGGAATATTTCATGACAGATTGCTTGGTTTAAAAGGTGATCACCTTTTATACTTTGCCAGCATCATTATTGGAACATTTCCTCTCTAAGGTTATTTTTCTGGTGTTCATTATTTTTGTTATTTTGCAATTCTGTCTTGCACACTTTCTTCTAAGGGGAAGGTGAAATGAACTACATTTGTATATTTCACTTTAAGATACATGTTCACCTACTGTGCATATATTTATGGGTGCCAGCTTTTAATTTTTGCTATGGATGCAGAAAGTACCTTGGCATATGTTATTCTTGCAGCCAGTCACGTATTTCTTGTTTCTGTGCTGCCTAAATGTGGTTAGTTTGGTTGTGCGTTGTATCACATCAGTCACCAAGAGACCGCTACAAAACATGGGGCTGCCTATCCAAAGTGTGTGGTCCATGACAAATAATTTAATCTCACTGTGCATTGACTAAAAACATTGTGAATTCTCAAAGCTTGCAATCTTTTATACATAACAATACCACTGTCCAAACAGGAATAAATCAGATTGTGATTGATGAACGTCTTTCTGCGATGGGTTGCAAGTGCTTAAAAGTATAGAGTGGCTGTGCCCACCATCCATGGCCAATGGCCATGGCTAGGGGTTTGGTAGTGGGCAGCCGTGCCCACCAGCCATGGCTAGTGGTCTGGAAGCGTTCTAAAAATCTATGGAATAACAAACCCCTTGAAATCCAAAGAAACAACGTTAGTTGCAGGGACGTTAAAGTGAGAACTTAACCAAAACCACCTTAACTTTGCGTCCCCAGTCGCGCAGCCTGTGACCACAATGATGACATCAACAATCACATCACTGATGACATCACTATTTATATTTTGTATGAGAACACTGATCACATTACAAATCACATCACTGATGCCATCACTAGTAACAACACTAATTACACTGTATATAACTGTATACATCAATAAGAGAATTAGACATAACATCATTTATAAGTTCCTTACAAAAATACAAAAAAGGTAGCAGGCACCCCTCTCTAAAAAGGGCATGGCATTATAACCTGTTCTGTGGTGTTTTCCCACTTTGAGAGTCCACAGCCATTGCTCTTTGCTCACTGTACCTTTGACAAAGGAGGAATATCCTGTTGGTACTCTTGTTCAAAGGAGGATTGCCATAGCATTTCGGTGCTGGGCCGCTCAAGTGGGCAGGACAAAGACTAATATGCAAATGGGTATTCCTCATTTGTGAAGGTACAGTGAGCTAAATCATGTGGCTGAGGACTCTGAGTGGGTACATTTCCACAGAACAGATTATCATGCTGTGTTCCTTCTTCCAGAGGGGTGCGCTGACCTCTTTTTGTATGTAAGAAGTAACTTCCGGTTGGTCACCCTAAGTTACCTAGGGTTATCCAGATGTGGACCCCTTGCTCACTGTGCTCAGAGAGGCACAGCATTACCTCACCGATGAGGCCTGGCTAGGCCAAAACATGTGTCTGGGATTGCTGTTGGTATTCTTGTTCAAAGGAGGATTTCCATAGCATGTTGGTGCTGGGCTGCTCAAGTGGGCGGGACACAGACTGATATGCAAAGGGATATTCCTCATTTGTGAAAGGTACAGTGAACTAAAACACATGGCTACCGACTCTGAGTGGGTACATTCCCACAGAACAGATTATCATGCTGTGTTCTTTCTTGCAGAGGGGCACCCTGACCTCTTTTTGTATGTGACTAGGAACTCGGGGTTGGTCACCCTAAGTTAACTAGGGTTATCCAGATATGGACCCATTGCTCACTCTACTCAGAGAGGCACATCGTTACCTCACTGATGAGACCTGACTAGGCTAAAACATGTGTCTGGGATTGCTGTTGGTGCTCTTGTTCAAAGGGGTATTGCCATAGCATGTCAGTGCTGGACTGCTCAAGTGGGTGGGACAAAAGTGCAAATGGCCATTCCTCCTTTGTGAAAGGTACAGTGAGCTAAAACATGTGGCTGCAGACTCTGAGTGGGTGCTTTCCCACAGAAAAGGTTATCATGCCGTGTTATTTCTTGCAGAGGGGAGCCCTGACCTCTTTTTGTATGTAAAAAGGAACTTGGGGGTCGGTCACCATAAATTACCTTGTAATATCCAGGGTGGACCCCTTGCTCAAGGGGCTCAGAGAGACACAGTTCCACCTCACTGCTGAGGTCCGACTAGGCCAAAGCAAGTGTCTGGGTTTGCTGTTGGTGCTCTTGTTCAAAGGAGGATTGCCATAGCATTTCAGTGCTGAACTGCTGAAGTTGGCAGGACAAAGTCTGATATGCAAATGGTTATTTCTCCTTTATGAAAGGTACAGTGAGCTAAAACGTGTGGCTACGGACTCTGGGTACATTCCCACAGAACAGGTTATCATGCCATGTCCTTTCTTGCATTTATAAGTTAGCTTATGAAAACCTTGATTACCTTAATAACAATTTAGGCCATGGAATTGGCCTTGACAAAGGCTGTAGTTGCTGGCCAGAACCAAAGGATATAGCTAGTGGTCAGTTAGTGTTAAAAAATAACAATATGCATGTTAAAAGACATGCCTAGTAGCCCTATCACTGTTTTAAAATATACAGTGGGCAATGTTGAAAGCTGTAGTCATAGCTAGTGCCCATTAATATGTTAGAATAAACAGTCGGCACAGCCAAAGGCTGTAGCCATTGGCTAGTATTGTATTGATTACCATGGCTAGTGGCTGGTTAGTGTATATAATATAGAGTGGGCACGGCCGAAGGCCATAGCTAGTGGCTGGTTAAAGTTGTATAATACACAGTGGGCACAGCCCAAGGACATTGCTTATTGCATTTTATTATTTTAAAATATGCAGTGGTCACGCCTAAAAGATATACAAACTGCTCAATATCAAAGGCCATAGTTAGTGGCCCATTTATATGTTAGAATATATAGTGGGCACAGCCAAAGATTGTGGCCACTGTCCAGAATTGTCCATGGCTAGTGGCTGATCAGTGTATATCATTTACAGTGAACATGGTTGAAAGCTGTATCCACTGGTAAAGGCCAAAATCTATGGTTGGTAACCTGTTAGTGTTTTAAAATATTCAGTGCACATGGTTGAAGGTTGTGACCACTGTACAAAACTGAAAGCCATGGCTAGTACCCATTCATTTGTTAAATTTAAAATAATTTTGGCCATGCACACTGACCATGGCTGAAGGCAATGCTTGATGCCCATTACTGTTGTGATGTAATTAGTGATGCCATCAGTGATGTGATCTGTGATGTCATCATTGTGGTCATAAGCTGTGCAACAGTGGGTGCAAAGTTAAGGTGGCTTTAGCTGAATTTCAAGCGTTTTGTTGCATTAGGTTCTCACCTTAATGTCCCTTCATCTAAACAACTACATTTTTGTCCTTGAATAAATATGTTGAATCTCTGTACAATGACAACGTGGAGGAAGATCAACCAATCTTGGTTCAAAATGAGTGGAACTTACATTTACCTGGTCACCTTTCCACTTCTATGATAGCTCTGATTGAATTAAGAAGAAAATCAAAATGTATCCCACCGGGACAAAATATGCCAAATATCGATCTCTTTGACAATCTTATAAGTGAAGATCTAAAAAATTTGCATCAGACACCTCCAAATCCAATCATAATCTGACATTAGAAGAACAGAAAGCTAATAAAGATCTTCAAATGGATGAATCGATAGTAATCAAATCTTCTGATAAGGGAGGAAACGTTGTTGTTCTCAATGGCAGGGATTACCAAAGTGAAGCTATGTGCCAGCTGAGAGAAGTGCATCATTTTGAAAAAACTGCCTAGTGACCCATACCCAATTTATAAACTCGAATATGATTCAAGCTACAAAATTGGTATGAATCAGGGCTATTGACTTGGCAAGAGAAGATATATTTGACCAAAGATTTCCCTATCTTGCCCATTATACACGTCATACCTAAGATCCATAAGTTTATAACACAACCTCCAGGCAGGCCGATAGTTGCCTCCATTGACTCTCTAGTAGAAAATACTTTGAAATACCTGGACACATTCCTTTTCTGGTTTGAAGAAACACTACCCTCTTACACGAAAGATACAACAGATTTCCTCCAACTAATTGACCAAATACCATGAAAGCCAAATTACCTACTAGTCATGCTTGATGTGGTTTCCCTTTACACCTGTATCAACCACGAAGAAGGCATTGAGGCAGCCAAAATATATTTGTCCACCAGGTCACTGAGCTTCAGAGAACATTCTCTGATGCTAATTGACATGTTGTCTTTTTGTCTCTTCCATAATTCTTTCATGTTTGATGGCCAATATCACAACCAAGTCTGTGGGACGGCCATGGGCACAGCAGTAGCCCCTTCATATGCAAATCCTTGTATCGGAGCATGGGAAGAAAGCCTTTTTTCTGAAGAAGACATGGAAATCTATACCAGTAGAGTGGTATTGTGGCATCGTTATATAGACAATTAGGGCACGGAAACAGAATGGTTAGACTTTTTCAAACTTTTAAACTCACTTTATTCAAGTCTCAAATTCACTCAGCACCATGATCACACCAAAGTAGTGTTTTTGGATATCAAAGTTCAGGTTGTGGATGAAACAATAACCACAGAAGTTCATTGCAACCCTACAAGCACAAACTCAGTGCTTCATGCCTCCAGTGCCCACCTAATTAGTTTGAAAAAGAGTATACCCTATGGGGAATTTCTCTGGGTGAAACGCAAATGCACCAAATCATCAACATATCAACAAAATGCGAGAACAAGAGCTGCAAGTTTCCATGCTAGAGGCGTTCAAAAGTCAATAATAAATAAAGCATATGACCAATGCACCAAAGAAACCAGAGAGGCCAACAAAAAGACTGAACATCAAAAAATTCAACCTGAAAGTATCAGATTTATCACCATCTTCAATAATGGGGTGAAGGCTATAAGGACAATTTTGGCTAAACACTGGTCCCTTTTGCAAAGAGATCCAGATATTCACCAATCCATTCAAGAAAATGCTACTGCAACCTTTAGGAAGGTGAGATCCATACAGTCTGAACTATCACCAAGCCTTGTCCAATCAAAATCTATCCTCCCATGTCAACCTGGCTTACTAGTACATACAAAGGTTTCCAGAAATGTCCAAAATTCAAAGCATGTAGATATGGCTTAAACATAAAACAATATAAACAACCACGGACTGGACAAAATATCGATATCACAAAAAATATCACTTGCTCTACAGAATTTGTAATATATGTCATCCAATGTAGCTATGATATGTGGTATATAGTGAGTACCAAATTGGAAGTTTAGGTCCATATACTAAAACACTTGAGAGCGATCAGAAATCATGATCCAACATATCCTCTCGCAAAACATTTTGATGAAATCATGGAGGGGACATTTCGTCCCTCAAATACTTTTGACTCAGTACCTCAGCAACCAAGGGGTGTTAATCGGGAATGTGAATTGAGACAATTACAGAGCAGATATATTGTTGATTACAATACAAAGACTCCCGGGGGTCACAACAAAGATGAGGAACTCTATATCTTCATGCGGGACTGAAATTACTCTAAACTACCACTTACCCTTTTGAAAATCATTGAGCGTTGTTTATTTTGTTCCCTTTCTCTGCTCAGTTGCCTTTTTGATTATAACCAATACCTCATGTCCTGAAAGATCATATGTTTTTTAAATTTAAAGAATGGAATCTTGTAGATATACCATGTGGTGTTATCTAAAAATCGCTTTGTTGTTATTTCTACCACAGTTGAACCTATACTTTGTTCACTGTTGGGTTTTAATGTAGGGTTTTTTTTGCCACTTTTCAGGCCTGTTAAACGTTTTCCATTTCCAACATGGAACAAATATATTGATACTCATCAAATTATGCCTGGTCAATGGAGCTAGTGCATGTTGATAATAACCAGTATCCCCATACATATTATGCCTGTGCATATTATAAACTAATCAAGTACAGTTACAGGTATCTACATGCACTATGCATTTTTGTTATCCAATTAGGTTCTGAGCCAAGCCTCTCTGGTTTTAAAATCCACCCAGGAGCTCAGGCATGCACTAAACACTTAAAATTTTCCAGATTCCACCAGGGACATAATACTATGAACTTTAGGCCATGTGGTCTCTTTTTGTATGCATTATGTAAAGTATGACATCAATTGCTGGAAATTCTTGGAACTGGGGTTATCCCAGATTTAATGCACCATATCTATTGTATTAATATACTCCATAATTGCACAATGGACTTCAGACTATAAGGAATTCCAATGAAGGCACCTTTTATGAGACACAGTAGGTTTATGTACACATGTACTCTGCTGTATCATGCAGTTTTGCAGTGCCCTGGATTGCTTGTCGGCTTGCTCTATATATATATGTATAGGCAGATGCAAAATTTCAAACTTTTAGGAACCATGCATGTTTACAACGCATCTTGATATTTATTTAGGTACCATTGTACATGCATCCAAATGTGTGCACAATTATGAACCTGTAGCAATATGTACCTTATTGTGCTTTGTGTTGTACATTGGGTAGTTTTTTCTGTGAAATACATAATTTATTACACTACTATGCACAAGCACTTTTCATGACCAACATATAGCTGGCTATTTTGAACATTATTGTGTGAATTTGTCAGGGTCAGATACAGCATTCCCCTGTGGTAGCCTATGCAGATAACACGCGTGTACATACAGAGTGAACAACAGCAGCCACCGACACAAGATAGCAGATTTGCATGGAATTTAAACTGTGTCGTACCAGTCCTTTCTTCCAATATGTATATTACATGGCCTGCAGTAGCTACCATGTAGTTATGGTTAAGTTGCTAAATCCATATGAAGAGCACTTTTTGGGCTCCCCCTTTACGAAACCTCACCAAACTTTGCAAGATAAGCATATGGCCCACTCTGAATTTCTTTGCAAAGTTTGGTGAGGTGTTGTCGAGGGGGGGCAAAGTTATAGGGGGTCCAAAAATGTCTTTTTTTTCTCACGCCTGCAGCCCAAACCGCTTGAGCAGATTTCCACCAAATTTGCGGCAGGAGTGGCAGCTTGGTCCCGAAAGCGTGCTTTTGTCAATTTTGTGTAAATCTGTTGATTTTGTTTTTCAAACAACCAAAACGTAAGGCAACAAAATCAGTGATATCTGTGTCAGCTCCGCAGACTCACTTCCCTGTTCGGTCCACAGACTGGCCTCTGACTGGCTGTTCTGTCTGCGAACTGGCCTCTGATTGGTCCGAAAATTTGCTGACTTTTGCGTGGTCCATGGACATCAAGACGCAACCGCTGATTGGCTGGTGAGAAAAGAGAAATGCGTCGGTTTTCCTGAAACGCCCGCCATCTTGGATGTGCACAGTATTTTGGGGTCCACAGCCTGGTAAAAACATTTTCTTTAAAAGCAGCATTTCATTTGTCAAACTCAACAAACAATCTCTCGGAATGTGGGGTGGGTGAGGATTGGATTGGATATGGCCATAAGAAGCCAACAAAATGGGTTGTTTCACCCCACAAAAGTCTGCAAACACTCCAGATGTCCTGGAGCAGTCCTGTGGTGTTCGCGGACACTTCAGATGTCATAGGACATCTGTACCTATTTCTACATTCCAGGGTTGGGGAAAAGCAGTTTTTGGATGGCTTATAACTTTTGCGCCACTCAGTGAAACTGCATGTAATTTTGTAATTTTATTCTAGGACTAAACCTGAATGGTTATGTTTTGGGGAATCTGTCAATCCCCATTTACCCTTCCCCATTCCTATTTCTGGCCCCATAGGGCATAATGGGAGTGGGGAAGCCGTTAATTACGCCACCGTAAATTACGGTGGCGTAATTAACAACAAGGTCCCTTAGCGCCATGGATTTTAACGCCTGCTAAAAGCAGGCGTTAAAATCACCATGTCGCTAAGGGAACTCGTACTCAGGCGGTAAGGTGCGCCATGGTTTACGCCGGCGTAAACCCCTTACCGCCTGGGTCCTAATGAGGCCCCATGACCTTCCCAAGTCCTTCTTTCATTGCAAATTGCAAACAAATTCCAAACACATGTCCTCTACTGTTCCCTCCACAATGAATTATACTTATGTCTGGATGATGCTGTGTCTCCAAAGTAGCACAGAGAGGTACCAAGTCCAGCCACTTCATTCCACGCACTCCATGCCAGTGCACTTCCACATGAGGTAATCCAAGATGTGCAGCTACTCCACAGTGCTCTGCATGCACCTCCAATCAATGTATCCATGAGTCTCCCAAAATCCAGATAATCTTTTTTCTGAAACACACATCCATAGCTATCTCCTCGCCTCTCAGGTAAAAGACTTTCTGACAAACTCTCTGCTAACACATCACACCCAATAAACCCTATTGACCAATCCCTTGCTGTTCTACGGCTCATTTGCATCCCTCTCAACCTCAAAAATCCTGTATCTAATACGCACTGGCCGCAGACAACCGCACTGTCCATGGACAAATCAAAAAATCTGAGCGTGGGGAATGAACATTTAAATAGTGTGCCCCATTTCCCCTTTGAGGTTTTTTTGTTTAGCTATCTGTTCATCTCTCAGGAAAAATACTTTCTGACAAACTCTCTCCTTACACAACACACCCAGTAAACTCTATTGACCAATCCCTTGCTCTACTCTTTCTCATTTGCATGCCTCTCCACCCCAAAATCCCTGTATGTAATACAAGGTGTCCGAGGTCAACCGCCATGTCCGCGGACATATAGAAAATCTGAGCGCATTTAATTTAAATTTTAAATAGTGTGCCCCATTTCCCCTTTTCGGTTGGCTCCGAAAAGAGACATTTGTTTTGTTTTATTTTGCATATGCTTGGTAGACACCTGTTATTTTGTATTTTTTTGTTTTTTTCTTACTTAAAATCTTCACATAAGCATCTCCAAAGCAACCCTTACGTTCCAAAACAGCATGTCATTTCCCATAAAAGAAAAAGAGATGCCATCTTCTTTAAAATAAACAACATTACTGGGATCAATATTCTCATCGTTACAGAAGAACATACCAGCTCTAAGCATGAAAACAAACATGCCTCGGTTGATTGCACACCTAGCAATGTTTTGTTGAGGACAACAAGCAGAACTATTGTCCCATATTGCCCTAGGTACTAAACCAGAAAAAATAATGTTGGCATTTGGAAGGACGTTCATTACTGCATGAACCAAGTGTTCCAAATCTGCCAACGAAGTAGGGGCGCTGACATAGCCCAAATGCAAAGCACCACAGTGCAAAATTACCACATGGGGGCTGTTCATCCTAACCATATCTTCACAAACTTGTACAATTCCCTGTACATTGCAATCAGGCACAGTGCTCCAAACCACCTCCACTCCTTTAACATCAAAATTGTTTGCCACATTTCTGCATTGAGCATACTGCTGTAAACCATGCACAAACATAGCTCCAACCACCAACACCCTGACTTTCTCCACCTCTGCAATCTTCACTACACACAGCCTCTTTCAACACAAATCCACAACCTCAACACCTGATTGGCTAATCACTCAGGTCCCTTTCCATTCTGGATTTGCTGGAAAAACCTGGAGGTTGCACGCCCTGTCCGCGGATAGCTGCGGATTCCGCAGAGCACGTAACTCTTAGACAGCCCTTCTACCATTTCCACTTCATTCCCTGTGACATTCCCTCATTGGATACTGCTAAGCAGTCACACAACCATCCACCAATCACAAGCAAGACCGCTACATCTAACTCCATCATCATAGTTCAGCACTACAAATGTACTGTTGATCACTCTGAGTACAAGTCTCATATCATTGGAAAGCACCTACTACAAAAACTACTGTACACGTCACCACGATTTCTACTTGCAGCTGCATGCATATCCACATGCATGAATACAAACTACAGGTATGCATATTTTATGCACAGTACATTTACAACTCTTATAAATGCATATAAACAGAGTAACTGCCATTTAACCTGTATAACCTATAAAATGAACTTGCTGTTACTTTTCCCATCTGCTATAATCAACTGTCACTGCCAAATCTGTCTAAATTCTTTTTTTACACACAGAGCTATCCAAAAATGTTTAATTCAATATTAAAATATGGGAGCAATAACAGTATAATTGTAGAAAAACACTTAGTAGTGTATTATAAAATTACACACAGCCAGGATAAGTTCATGCATCTTTATACACTCACACAGATAGATAATATCATTAAAAAGCTCCCAGATGAAATAACACCACTGCCTGTACATAAAATCCATCAGTTTAATCACCCACACCTTCACAAATGCGTACATTCCATGCTTTTCTATACAGTTTCTGTCATTTACCCTATAATAAAAGCAAAATAAGTATATGATTATTTCTTCTATCTCCTAACATCCAATAACACAGCCTTAAGAAACCAAGTGAGTTTCATACGCTTAGTATTTTACTAATTTGCAAAGCATGTGGAACTAACAGATTGTAAGTAAAATATAAAGGCTGCACATAGTCTAAAGAAACTGCACGCACTAACTATGTTCAGTTATCAAACAACAATACTACTACAAAAACATGCAAATCAACATCTAAATTAACAACAGTGCTATAAACACACAACATTACTAAGTTCTTTCTCTTACAATTGCAGTGAAGACCACTCTCCCGAAAAGCAGCAGCATCTGAAGTACAAACAACAATTCAGAAGAAACATTCTCATTCCAAACAAAAAATGTAAGTACAATACTACCATAATGTTCTAACTGTTCCTCAAACACACTGTGGGGTTGATTCATGGAATATGTGCGCCAAAAAACATGGATTTGTGTGCCATTCTGCCCACAAATCCCATTTGATAAACAGGGATTTGTGGGCAGAATGGCACACAAATCCCTGTTTTTGGCGCACAAATTCATTCCATAAATCAGCCCTTAGAATATTAGTATTGCAGAAGAAAGAACTGTTTTAATTCTAGACCATTAGATTTAGTATTAATGTTGCTCCTCACCACTTGTTTACTTCGTATTGTCATCTGAACCCCAGTATAGTAAAACACCAATTCAAGAATAGCCTTCCCAACTAGTTGTACCTGCCCATTGCACAATCACACACCTCCACATACATCCTTACCATCATACTCAGACACTCATGCACACACCAAACATACATTGCAGAACAGCCCACCCCATACCTTCTTTTTTTACAACAGACCTCAAAGAATGCCTACCAAAAAGCAAGTCCGTAGAAAGTAACGCAGAAGTAGAGCAAATGAAAATGAAAGTGTCCAAAATAAGCATCCATCTCCAGAAGAATTTGTACAAAAAGTTCAAACAAAAGATAGAGTCATTAAGTGAAACAAAACAAACTTCCAGTTCAAGAATTGTGCCTCCTCTTTCAAAATGTAGAACGAAACAGAAAGTGATTAACAAGAATTCAGCTACCACAAATGCTAGCACTGCGCCTGTAAATTCTGATGTAGTGGCAAGTAACCATACCAACAAAAGAATTTTACAATCAATGTTCTGCCACCGAGTCCTTCAGAATCTTATAAAAACAGGAGAGAAATCATGCACAATCCGTAAAACCTACCGTAGAAAATGAATGTTAGAAACTCTCACAGAGAGTGCAATCCTCCTCAAAAGGAAGTTATTTATTTTTTAGTGTTAAACAGAATGAAACCACTAACAAAACTAACTACTAAACTACAAAAAAGTCTTCTCAATAAATGGAATGTAACAAAAATAACTTCTTAAATATCTGTGGAGGTGAATGGAGTCACACCACGAGCACAGAACCATATTTCAATGAAGAAGCATACAAACAAAAGCAAACAAACACAATTGCCATACTTAGCAGTGCACGAGGGTATGAAAAACTTTATAATACCGTAATGGAACAAGAAATCCGGCTTACAAAATATCCCCAGAAAACTCAGTATCACCTCTCCATCCGACTGAACCAAAACATCCAATGTACAAATGGCCGTGCATGTCAATGTATAACATTGACAAAAAATCTTTCAAATCTTTACGCCAGTTCCTCAATCAGTATGTGAAATGCAAAGACAAATTCAAAATGAAACTACTACAAAATATGGATACCTGTCCAGTGCACAAACACACAGGACTACAAGGACATTCATTAGCCTGCATTTCAGGACCTAATTGCAAAAGCACCTTCCATCATATCAAAATGATATCAACACATCATTAAACTATAAGAAATCTAGTCCATAAACTATACTATGCTAAAAGTCCACCTTAAACATTAGGCAATTTAAATAACAAGCTTCTACATGGTACAGCCAAAGACCTACTCGAAGAAATAGAGCATATCCAGAGGAAATATTTTGGAAGTGAAAGCCATTTACACAATGCAATAGCTTTACAACAGACTAGGATCAATTGTACAAATGGCAACCTTCTACTACACACATACAAAAAAGAAATACTAAAATTTAAAAGTACATCCGCTTAAGTACCAAACCATGTGTGTGTTTGTTGCCGCAGAACTTTTGATAAAAATAGCACAGACTGTAGACATAACATACAAAATGGAAGACAATGAAGATGATTCCAAATGGTTTGAATTAGCTCTCTACTTCATAGCAGAAAACACATACAAAATAAATGACCCCTTAATACTTTGCACTTGACAACAAACAAACTCTTCATGTGCTGTCACAAATAACTTTGAATTATTCCCACTAACAAAAACCCTTGCAACAACTCAATTTATGTGAGAGCACCATAATTCAAACAGTGTATCCATTTCAAGGAATACGCCTTCAACCAAAAACAGCAAAATTACCTCGCTCTGAATTAGTGAAAGGCATTTGTGCCAAAGTAGTTTATTTACCATTAGATCTGAAAGAAAATGTACACACTCTGGGAGTACAACATTCACTATATCAATCTTTAATTGTCTTTGTCTTTCTGGGAGTACAACATTCACTATATCAATCTTTAATTGTCTTTTTAAATGGTGTACCTACAAAAGACAAAAAAATGTGGCAACAACTCGTAGACTTACATAAAGTTAGACAAGTCATGCAATATCTAAAAGACAATAATGAATACTGCAAAGAAATGAATATTGAAGAAAACCTGAGGGAAACTACTGAAATAATTCAAGAGTCACCAGAAACTGGTCAATTTGAACTTTTAGATCCTGCTACAGTATCCAATATTTTAGACCATTATACAATTCATCCATTACACTCTAAAGACACCATAGATGATTCACTGGAAACATACGAAATGCGACAAACCAAATGATCACTCATCAGCATATGGGAAAAAAGTATAGAAGCACATGCTTTTCCTCTACTGTTTCCTACTGGGTAAGGAGGAAGGTGCAATGATAGACCCACTCAGATAACAGCATCAGAATACTGCTCGTTACAAATGTATTCTGAAGATCCCAGATTTAGACAAAATGTGGAATACATATTCCACATACTCTTTGAAAGTGTACTAGCAACTCTATGCTATGGAGTTCCACACACATTGAAATCAGGTACCCATTTTCAAAATATGTCAGCTACGCAATTACTACAAAAAGTGCAAGAAAAACATGTGGTTCTACAATCAAGCCTTCAAAATCTGTTAGCAAACATGCGTGGTACTAAAGAATACTGGTTCTGACGTCACAGAGATGTACGTTGTATGATAAGAACCTTGGCCCACCAACTTGGTTTGTTACATTAAGTTGTGTAGCATATGCATGGGAAGATTTACATGATTTCCTATGCATATCAAACAAAAACAAAACAAACATATATATACTAACATCTGGAGAACTTTGCTCTCTAGATCCTGTTAATGTTTCAAGATATTTCCATCATCGCTTCATTGCTATGCTACACTTTATTTGTAGTAAAACTGTTCCTCCCCTCGGAGAAGTGCAACTCGTTTGGAGAAAAGAATACCAAGCCAGAGGAGCACCACAAATCCACATGCTTTTATGGATTAAAGATGCTCCTAAATTTGGTCAAGACAGTGATGGCGCTGTTTTTCAGTTTATCGAAAAATATGTCACTTGTGAAATTCCTTCATGAAAAACAAATAGTGATCTTCATGTACAAATTTTACAATTACAAAGGCACAAATGTGGGAAATATTGTTGTCGCAAATACAAAAACAAAGGGAAATACTACACCAAATGCTGCTTTGGTTTCCATAGACCAGTTACAGCAACAGGTCAAGAAACCAACTTCATGTCTTCAGTTAGACATAGTGTTAAAGGTAAATCACCTAAGAACACATATTACATAAAAAGAACAGAAGAAGCTAAATATATCAATGATTACAATGCAATCATTGCCCTCTTATGGAATGCAAACATAGATGTGCAGTACATTGCAGACAATTCCACTGCAGTTGTACAACATGTTACAGCCTACTTAAACAGAGCAGAAAAAACAGAGCTTCAAGACCTCTGGGATGACCTATCATCGGACATAACACTGTCTAAGAAATTGTACCGCTTAGGCATAAAAATGTTCTCTCATAGAGAATGTGGCTGCTATGAAGCTGCAGACCATTTAACCGGTACTGCTTTGTATGGAAAATCTGAAAATATAGTATGGCTATGTCTTGGTCCTGCTAAATCTAGAAAAAGAGTTCTCAACTCATGCGAGGACATAGAAACAATAGCCAAAAATGATCCCAACAGCCAAGGTTTTTGAAAACAATATTACTAGACACATACTACCCAAACATGAGTACCACTTTGGAAACCATGTGTCTATACCACATAGCCCAAAACTTCACATACAAAAATAATATAAAACCAGATGAAAACAAAAGTAGATACAGAGTGACAAATGGTGAAGGCAGCTTAGTGAAACTTACCAAACCAAGCTTAATTAATCATATCAAATTGTCATTAAAAACTCCTCAACGTAAAGAACTATATATATATTTTTTTTTTATTTGTTTTTGGTTTATGAGAAAACCTTTACAAAGCAAGAATATTAAAAATTCCAATTTCATACAAAAAGCAGTTGTTTCATGTGTATTTAAGAATACAGAAAAATATCAAGGCAAAATACAGGCTCAGGAACCAGGGATTTGACTAGACAGACTGATCCCCATGACTGGAGAGTTCAAGAACATGACTATTCTGTTGATAGTTCCTTAAGATAGTAAGCTTCTCCAAAATGTTTACTATCTCAGCAGTTAGCATGACTTCTAGGCCAGAGATCAGTCTATCCCAAAATGCGTCCTGAACTAGCTCTCCTCTCTAGTTACAAATCTCCCCAGTGATGATACTCTGATTGCCCATGTGCCTTCGCACTCCAGCAGCAGGTGTTTGAGGGATTGTAAATTCGGAGAGGCACAGATCTTACATAAGCTTATTGCTTTCTCACCCTGGTTTCTTTGGTCCAGTATTTCACCCGTGTGGGCTATATTCAGTCTGAGTCTGAGGAAATTGTTTCTGATAATTTGGTCTGGGAATTTTTCCAGGTAGCGCGGAATGGTGCCGAGCTTTCTGTCCGCTGTCAGGAATAAGTTTGGGGGGTTAAGCCTTCTGATTCCCTCGATCGTTTTAATCCAGTCCTCCGTTTCTAATATTTTTTTGACTTTCTTAGGATTTTGTGTGAGAGTTTCTGTTGTTAATTCCAGCCTATTTAAAATGCAGGCAATCTTTTCTTCCAAGCCGATGAGTTTTTTTTATTTTGACCTATATTACATGTCACTGCTACAACTTTTTAAACCATGGAGAAAAGAAGATGAGTTACTAGATATCTATGGCTCCTATGGAGATGCTTGCAAAGAAAATAAAAGCACTATAACAGATGTACACTTTACGCAGTACAAAAAAATGTTGCACAAAGAAGAAATCCAGGCCCAACTAGATAAGGGCACTCCTGACAGTAGTCAACCTTCTGTAACAGGAAGCCAAGAACCACCGAGACAGCCACTAATAGCAAATGAGGCAGAATTAGCCATGACAGAAGTAGAAAACATCATGTGTCACTATGAAGAAGATACATAAGACTTAACTGTACTGAAATCAAAACTGAACAATGAGCAGTGTCACATTTTTCAAGAAGTAACAAAAGAAATTGCACATGGTGTACAAAATGAAAATAAAGAATGTACCTGCCAAAATTACAAACCTATACTACTATATGTCAGTGGTCAAGCTGGTTCAGGAAAAACATTCTTAATCAAAATCATCAGCAAGTTCCTTCAACAACTGACACACAACAAATTGTCAGCTGTTGTAACTGCCCCCACAGGTTTAGCTGCCTAAAACATAGGCGGTGTCACTTTACACCGATTACTACGCCTTCCAGCAGAACACCAAAAACAATTAGAATATTACAAACTTTCGACAGAAGCTGCAATGGAACTACGCAGCGTTTTAAAACAAATGAGAATGCCTCTAATAGATAAAGTAAGCATGGTCTCCAACCTAATGTTGACTTTGATTCACATCAGATTACAAGAACTACTCAAAACAAACTACAAAGAGCTCTTTTGGAGTAAAACACATTATTGTTTTTGAGGATCTTCTTCAATTGACACCAGTGAAAAGTGAATACATTTTTAAGACCTTAGGGCACAAACTCTGCCGTAAAACTGTTGGCAGCATAGGAAATGTCAACCTTTGGAAACATTTCCAATACATGGAATTAACAGAAAACCTGCGCCAGTTGCAGACCTGACATACGCCAACATTTTAAAAAGTATTAGAGTTGGTGTACTATCTCAAGAAGCACAATCAATATTAAAAACCTGGCACATCCATGCACTGTATGGCCATAACTCATGTGCTACTGATGTCATGGAAAAATTAGCACACAAAAATGTCAATTGTATGTCCTTAATGCCAACTCTTGTAAGCTGTTCAAAATTCAATGAAACAATGTTGAAAAAAGAAATTCAACCCATAATTGAAAATTGCTCCACAGACAAACTGGGCGTGCATGGTATGACAGTACCCATGTGTCAACAAGCCACAACAAGACTAAATACCTTCAACACAGCTGGTTTAGAGAAAATATTAAAATTATCTTTAAACTTTAGAGTAATGCTTAAACGTAACCTTGACGTGGAGCAAGGACTAGTTAATGGAGCACTTGGTACAGTTGTTGGCTTTCAAATATACCCACGTGACAACAACATTCAGTTTGTCAATATTCTCTTTGACAAACAATCAGAAGTTAAAAGGATAGGATTTTCAACAGCTCGATTCCTTCTTTTCAAAGACATGTATGTACACACATAACAATTTTCTCTAACTCTAGCATACACAGTCACCATTCACAAATCACAAGGTCTTACCCTAGATAATGCATTGATGGATATTGGGAACACAGTCTTTAAAGAAGGAATGAGCTACGTAGCACTATCATGCTTAGGTACACTTCACAGTCTATTTCTAATCAACTTTGATGCAAGTAAAGTAAATGCTGATATTCCTTGCATTTTAGAATACAATAGACAATGTTCACTATACACCCCCATCTAAAAACCTACCCTGTTCCACAAAAAGCAAAATATTGTAAAAGAAAACTACTTCAAACAGAAATGCAAAAGGATCTCACTGCAAATCCTCCAAAGAGAGTAAAATAAATTAATACTTCATCAATTACGACAACCAAAGAAGAATCTACTACTCAAAGTAACTCAGGTACTTCTTCAAAGAAGCAACACACACCCCGAAGAAATGACCTGGACACGGAACTATCAAGTCAATTCAAATTTTCAAATGTAACTGGTATAAATTGCTACGCAAATGTAGAAATAATTATTCTATTCCAATTGCCACCAATTATTGACAACATTTACTTACACAATAGAGACCAATTGTGTTTGCAAAAGTTAGTCCTTCATAGAAATGCAACCAACAATCCTGACAACACATACAGTGTTCATGGAATAAGACAAGAATTGGACTACTGTGCTGGAATGGTGAAATTCACTATAAACTCACAAGAAGATCCACAAGAATTTCTAATGTACTTAATACAAGTACTGGAAAATAAACACATACCTATGTGGAAACATACATGCACTCTCTGCAACCATGTGGCACACAAACAAATCCCTAATGAACGCTTCGTGTATGTATCCATACCTAACTGTAAATCTATTCCATTTCAGCAACTTGTACAAAATGCAAACCATGGTAGATTATGTACTACCTGCAATTCAGATAATAGCTCCACCTTACAAATACAAACACATAGGGCCTCATTATTACCCTTGCGCTCCCGGAATGAAGGGGGCCGGTACGGGACCGGCCCCCTTCATTCCGGGAGTGTGTATTATGAGGTTCCCTACGTGGGACCCGGATCAGACGTCTGGTTAAACCAGACGTCTTTTCCGGGTCCCGCGAGGGGAAGAGGGAGGTAACAACGGGACACCTATAATGTGCCCGTTGTTACCTCCATCCCCATTCCCATTGAGCCCTATGGGGGCTCAAATGGGAATGGGGAATGGTTCCTGCAAGGAGGACTTACCGGGTCCTCCTATGTCGGAATGACCCGGTAAGTCCCCATTGCACGAACCAAGTAAAGGAGCCCGGTTTGGAGGCAGCCATGGAGCTAGAAGCTCCATGGCTGCCTCCAAACTCATAATGAGGCCCATAGTAAATACGTAATACTAATGCTTTTATGTTACAATGCAGATGGTACCAAAAACAACTGCAAGCTGACTGGATTCACGCATGGTCAAGTATCACTTGGTAAGAAAACCTTCACAATATGTATAATCTACCACGCAGGAGCCACAACCAATGCAGGTCACTACACTGCATATATAAAAAAGAATTGTGGATGGTTTGAATGCAATGATAGTACCATTATTCTAAAGCAGAGATTACCTGCAAATCTTATAAACGTTTTAATATTCTTATAACCATAATTAAAAACGAATGTGTACATAAACATTAATAAAGCTTCAATTAGAAAACAATGAACAGTTAGAATACGCCAACAGGTATCTAACTGCCCAAAGATTCTGCAGCAACCAAACAGATAAATCAATACCACTAAAATATAAGAAGAAATAAACAGTTAGAATAAGCCAACAGGTATCTAACTGCCCCAAAAGTATGCAGCAACCCAATAGATAGATGAGTAACTTGAAAATATTAATACAAAACTATAACCAGTTAGAATACACCAACAGATATCTAACCGCCCCATAAAATCTGCAACAACCAAGAAATATATTGTACCATAACAAAAAAAATGTTTCAAAATCCTGCATGGATTTTTTTCCCACTGACCCAATGATTTATTAAACAAACACAAACACTGATCAAATTGCACAATACACTGGTTTATAAACTACTAAATATGAGGGTGGAAATAATGCAGAAATGTCTATTATGCAATGCAATAACTCATTATGAACTACCTACACTAACATGATCTTTTTTTTATCACAGAAATTGAAAAAGAATATCTGCTCCAGTTACCCAAGTCATGAAAAAAATACATGCAATCACAAAAAATCAAACATTAAGTATATAATAATTCAACTCACAAATACTGCTTCATAACACAATCATTGAAGGAAACATCTAACCATACACCACCATCCAAAGTGTTTACTTCAATGGATATGTTATACTGCAGTGCTTGTTACCAAACTCTACAATCTTAATTGCATGATGTAGCCAAAACTTCACATACAAACTATACAAATCAAACAGTGCACAAACTGTAGATTTGTGGATATTTGATGGATGTTAGATTCTATGGGTGTGTTATCCTTCTGCCATTCACCCAAGACTCTAGGCCCTGGCCACAACCACTGCAGCATAACACACCCATAGAATCAAACATTTTAACTGTGCTATATGAGCTACTTTTACAGGATATTAATTACAATCAACGCTGTACTAACAACCCAAAACCAATATCATTCTAAAGTAAAATAGCCAGGAGTGCATTTTTTATGTCCGCGGACAGCCACGGTGACCTCCGACATGACGAACACATCAGGGGCACCTGCCACCTAAACAAATACAGCATTTGACCCATCTCTTACTCCTCCACCCCCCCACGCCCTCTTACACACCAACACACTCCCCAAATGTGTATTTTTCCCTGTTCATTGCCCCGCTGTCCGCGGATGTCCGCAGATCCAAGATGGAGGACGCATCAAAACAATATGACGCACCTCATGCTACAACCAAGCCAATCAGCGATTAGCCAGTCGGTGCCCTGTCCACGGAGTGAACAGGGAAATGTGTCCACGGGGCGGACATATATAGCACTAATTTTTTTAGACCTATTTTTTGGTCGTTTAAAAAAAAACTACTTGACGTATTTACACCAAATTTTCAAAAGCACGGTTTCTGGACCAAGCCGCTGCTCCTACTGAAAATTTGGTGCAAATCCGTCCAGCGGTTTCAGCTGTAGGCATGAGCAAAGTTTTTTCCCCATTCACAAATGTTGGGACCCCCCTTATAAGTTTGCCCCCCCTGCACCAAACCTCACTAAACTTTGCAAACAAATTCAGAGTGGGCCAGTTTGGTAAGGATTCGTCCAGGGAGAACAAAGTTATAAGCCACCCAAAAAGTGCTCTTCCTATGGGATTATCAACTTAACCATAACTACACGGCCACTACCGGGCTTATAACTTCGGCTCCCCCTCGACGAATCTTCACCAAACTTTGCAAAAAAAGTATATGGCCCACTCTGAATTATTGTTTTTCAAAGTTTGATGAGGTTTGGTCCAGGGAGTCAAAGTTATAGGGGGTCCCAAAATTTATTTTTTTCCCATCGACTGAATGGAGTGGCAGGAGCGGCGGCTTGGTCCCAAAAGCGTGCTTTTGCAAATTTAGTGAAATCCGTCCAGCAGTTTTTTTTTTAAACGACTATAAAGTAGATCTCAAAAAATGTGTGAAATCTATGTCCACTCCGCGGACAGGACACTGATTGGATAATCGGCTTGCGTCATGTCTGCGGACATGCAACGTGTTCTCTAAATGGCTGGGAAGAGGCGTGAGGTGCGTCAAATTGTTTCGATGCGCCCGCCATATTGGATGCATGGACATGCGCTGGAAGTGAGCATAAATCTAATTTTGGGGAGTGTGTTGGTGTGTATGAGTGCTTGGAGAGGGTGGGGGAGTAAGAGATGGGTCAAATGCTGTATTTGTTTTTATCTGGGAGAAGGTTGTGATGTGTTTGCAGTGTTCGCGGTAACTGTGATTGTCCGTGGACATGGTAAGCACCGGGCGCACTACTGGCTATTTTAGTTTAGTATGATGTTGGTTTTGGGTCATTAGAAGAGCATTTGGTGAAGAGGGTATGTATTGAAGAGTTTGTACATTGGTTGTAATCATTCTTTAGTATGATATGATATGATATGATAGTTTATTTGTATAGCGCCTATACACAATGTGTTTCAAAGTATGTTAATTGAAGTGCATAGTTTTGAGGTGGATGTATTATGTTTTTGGGTTGTGGTCATTTGGTAGGTGTTTGTTTCTATGAATGTGTTTTGCTGCGGTGGTTCCGGCTAGGGCCTAGAGTCTTGGGTGCATGGCCGAAGGCTGTAGGCCGTAGGCCATGCACACAAGACTCTAGGCCCTGGCCACAACCACCACAGCAAAACACACTCATAGAAAAAAACATTTTGATTGTGGTATGTGGGCTCCTTAGGGAATATGTTTTCAAAAATGTGAGCACTGATTGGTAGTAGTGTAATAGTGTTTATAGGATAGTGAGATGATGCGTGTTAGCTTGTTTGTTGGATTGTGTTCAGATTGTTGGTATTGAAGACTCTAGGCATTGTGGGTTGTATTTATTGGTGAAGTGTTCATTTGCATGGCAGTGTTATGTTGCAGTGTTTGTGAGATTAATTATTATATACTTACTGTTTTCTTTGTTGAGGTTGTATGAAGAGTTTTGGCCAGCCCATGCAGTCAAGATTTTAGTGTTTGGCAACAAGCGGTGCAGCATAAGATACCCAGGGAAGCAAACATTTTGGAATGTGGTTTATGGTTAGGTGTTTGCTTCAATGGGTGTGTTACGCTGTGGTGTTTGTGAGTCCAATCGTTATATATTTACTGTTTGACTTTTTGTGGTTGTATGCAGTTTTTTCATGACATGGGTAGTTGGAGCAGACATTCTTTTTCAATCATTGTGATAAAATAAAAAAACACGTTAGTATAGGTAGTTTATAATGAGTATTGCATTGCTCTGTAGACATGTCTGTATTTTGTCGACCCTCATAGTTAGTACTGTAGAAGTACTATAGTTCAAACCAGTGTACTGTGAAATTTGCTCAGTTCCTGTGTTTGTTCGGTAAAACATTGGGTCTGTGCGAAAGAAAATCAGTGCTGGATTAAAAAAAAATCTTTCTACGTTGTAGTACAATATATTTCTTTCATTGATTTCAATAGGAGGAATTGCACATGTGTACGTGTTTTGATTTGGAAGTGGTGGTAGCACTGTTGCAATTAGATAACAGTTGGTGTATTCTATTTGTTTATTTCTTTTTCCATTTTAGTGGCATTCTTCTATATGTTGGCTTGTTGCAGATTTTTGGGGCAGTTAGATACTGGCGACCGAGAGGGCAGGAGCCCTTCTCACCCTGCACCTACATGATCTGCATGATCTGCTGCCCACGCAAGCTACATGCAATGATTTGAATCAGCACCTGGGGATCCTGCTCTGCCCAAGTACCTGGCTGTACAAAGAGCACCCTCCACACTGACTCCGCTGCCCATTTGCAACCTGTGGCTGCATCCCAGATGAGCTGTTCGCTGATATTTCCAGCCGCGCCTGGCCGCAAAATAGCCGGTGCAACACAGCCTCAAGATAAGGCTCGACTAGGTTGCAAAGCAACCCACCGTATTTCTGGCACAGACATCCGCCGGCAGGCAGAAGGAGCAGGCCACCCGGAAAAGGCCAGAGGAAAAAGGCCTTGTTTGCTGGTGTGAGCCCTCCTATTAGCACATCCAGCTGGTAACTGAGAGGGCAGGAGCCCTTCTCACCCAGCACCTGCATGATATGCATGATCTGCTGCCCACGCGAGCTATGAGCAAGGATTTGAATCAGCACCTGGGGATCCTGCTCTGCCCAAGTACCTGGCTGCACCAAGAGCACCCTCCACACCGACGCCACTGACCATTTGTAACGCTGTGGTTGCATCTCAGATCAGCTGTTCCCTGATATTTCCAGCCGCGCCTGGCCCCAAAATGGCCGGCGCAACGCAGCCTCAAGATGAGGCGCAATACAGTCTCAAGATGAGGCTCGGCTAGGTCGCTAAGCAACCCACCGTATTTCTGGCACAGACATCCGCCGGCAGGCAGAAAGGTTGTTCGCCGTGGGCGTCGTTTGACGCCTGCTCCAACTGCAAAGACAAAGACAACTCGTCCTACTACCAAGGTATTGACACACTCCTCCATTGCAACGGCACACACCTGCGTATCCTCATAATTCCAATCTAATTTTCTATATGCTGTAATCAAATAAGCAGCAATTTAAATAGCCTAGGGTGGACATTGCTCACACTTCTCTACTTACCCATTGAACCATAGTGTGTCCCAGCGTTCCGCATGCATTCCTTCTGTGCCTGTTCTCACGTTAGTCATTTTTGCAACTACACATTGCTCGGCTAGCACGTTGAAACAGTCAGTTTGTATTGCTTTCCCACCTACTGCCTAAACCCACGTGCAGTAGCATCGAATTGCCACTACTGCTAATGTTATGAAAGGCTTTCAACTGAACTGCCCTGTACTACTACTGCACTGAAGGGTCACAGCCGATCTACCTGCCTAATTACATTTTTGATTACTGTGCCCATATTATACTGCCTTGACTGTCATTGCATAGAAGTGTTATAACTGTTCGATCAACATATGAGCAGGAGCTCCAATGCGCTGCAGGAGCAGCATTGTGCACCCTTCCCGACTTAGCTGCATGAAGTAAGTCTACTGGCTACTTTCTGACCGAAGCATGAATTGCACATTCTGGATTACTCTTAGCGCTTACTGCGCGGTAATCACCCCTTACAATCAGCCACTTTATGCCAGTGTACCTGCTGTATCCACATTGCAAATCACAAACAAATGTGACCGAAAACTTCACCCCACCATTAGCCAACACGTGGCTTGAACCGCTCCAAGATGGCGGATCCTCGTTTGTTACCTGCAGCCACAGCCTGAAGCTGCACTGCCTGCTGCCCCATTGGCAGAGGCCCCTTTCTTGGCCACCAACCAGCGACCGGAGGCGTGAGCCAGCCCACCTCCAGGAAGGCACACAACAGCAAGGCTGGTGCCTGTCCAAGCCAGTCCTGGCCTATCCTGCCATCTACCAGAACCCCTGCCCAACTAAGGCTGCACATCAAGTGGTGCCACATTAACTGAAGGTACTGTACACCGCCCTCTGGGTGGAACCCCTACCGAGCCATTGCAGCACTTTATCTTGCCTTATTCCTGTGCAAGTGTACTTATTCATGTGCATTCCACAACCACCTGTTAAACACTACACCCTGGTACACATGCTACATTGGTACACCCTCATAGTACACTGCTTCACACGTAACTCCCAGCTTATGTTGCTTAAATTGCACTGCGCCGCACATGCAGTACCTTACTTTTGCTGTCTAATTGAGTCAGGCCCAGGTGCCTCACTTGCATTGCTTTACTTCTGATGTCTAGTTGTGATTTGGCCTAGGTGCCCAGCTGCCCATATGCACTGCCTTACTTTTGCTGTCTAATTGTGATCTGGCCTTGGTGCCTTACGTGCATCGCCCTACTCGTGCGGCTTAATTGGGAAAGATGTTAGGGCTAATAACTCTGTTCTGCATAATGGCAGCCACCTTACACATCGATACCAGATGTCAAGTATGCCTTACTGAGTTCTCACCAGCACCTATCAAAGATCCCAGCCTACCTAAACTGACCATAACACCTTTGAATAAAACCACCTCCCTCCAATCTAAATACTATAGTGCCTTAGGTACAGCAACATATGCCTCTTTACCATGTGCCACGTCTATGAGAAACCATAGACTCTGTGCCAGATTAACAAAATTACATGAACCACTGAGATGATCTCTCCCACCCACCAACCTGAAAACTAACTATCAGCATATCACGAAACCTAGCACACTAATTTGTCACCTTCACATTCTACTTCTAATAAAAATGCCCTCCAAACTAATAATCGTAAACCCAAGCTAACTGATACTAATAAAGCCAAGCTTATCCAGGTCAAAGATGTAATTGAGGCCCCTTCCCTTAAAGGAGCACTCCTCAATGTTAGATTGTTCGTCGCCCACGCCCTCGACATAGCTGACCTAATCACAGAAGGTAACCTGGATTTCCTTGCGATTACAGAGACATGGCTACATAACGCAGCAGGACCGTCGCTTATGTTAGCCATCCCAGATGTCTAAACAATAGTTAGACAAGACCGAGATGGCACACGAGGAGGTGGTATCGCCATCATCTCTAAAATGGGTCTCTCCCTTAGACTAGCCCCTACCCAGTTGTCACAATCTTGTGAAATTCTATCTGCCAAATTCCAGATAAACAATTCACAATAACTCACCATTCATCTCATATACAGACCTCCTGGTCCTCTTGGCACCTTCGAGGAGGATCTGCATAACATACTCACCAACAACCTCAAACCACCCTCTCAACTACTTCTATTAGGGGACTTCAACATAGGCTTTAATGGCCTGTTGGACAAAAACGCTACAGATATAGCTAATGCGATCAATGCACTAGGCTTATCTCAAAGAGTTAACAAACCTACCCACTTGAAGGGGAGATATTAGATTGGATAGCGGATTATAATTGCACAGCTACTATCTCTTCCATCTTGCCTCTACCCTGGACAGACCATTCACTGGTGTCCTTTAACCTATCCACCTCCAGACCCTCTTCCACGGCCCCTCTACTAGCGCCACCATGTTTAACTAGAAACAAAAAGAGCATCACAGTAGATAAAGTAATCCCTGCTATCCTCCCCACTCTAAATGCACTGCCAGAAAATCTAGATCCCAGCATCCTAGTCCATGAAATTAACAATATCATGCTCACTACCTTTGACAAAAGTGCCCCTCTTAATGTCAGATCAAGCAAACCCAAAGCCCACTTAAATATATGGTTTACGCCACAAGTTAGAGACTTATGCCTCTTGAAAAGAAAAAGTGAAACCAACTGGAGACTATGTCCCATTGTCTATTATCCAATGATAATAAAACTAAATTAACCTCTCTCTCCTTGCATTAAAAGAATGAAGTCTGCCTGGCAAAACGTAACTCCTATGACGAACGTATAGCCAAATTCAACTCTAGTATGAAGGAACTCTTTTCCATACTGAAAGAACTAGTCAGCCATACCCGATATTTGTACTGGTGCGCAGACATCCAACATGCTCTAGCAAACAAAATTAGTATGCTACAAAATAAAATACATTAAAAAAAGAAACGTTGAATCTATAACCAAATTCAAAAACACTGAGAACTGCATTAACTCCTAGGAGACAGACAAATCGGCTTTCGCCCATTACACGGAATGGAAACTGCCTTAATCATTTTAAAATCCCAAATTGATGAGCTGAGAGACAAGGGGAAGACAGTACTTCTGCTCCTACTTGATCTCTCAGCTGCATTCAATCTAGTAGATCATAAGGTCCTCTGTAGACCCATGGATTCTGCCGCTCACTTCTCCTCTGAGGCTATCAGATGGATTGAGTCATTCACATCGGCAGCCGCAAACCCTACCCCCATCCTGTGCGGTGTGCCCCAAGGCTCTTGTGTCTCGCCAACTTTATACAACATCTTCACCAAACCCTTTTTTGATGATCTGGACCATCTGGGTATCACCTACACTAAATATGCAGATGATACACAGATTCTCATCCCGCTTTCTGGAGATTATAGTAAGGACACAAAGTTGGTGAATAGGGTATATCTTATCATACAGGCATGGATTGCCACACATGGCCTATGCCTGAATGATGATAAAACTGAACTGATAATTATAGGTACACATGCCAACATTAAAAAACTAGGCCGGGAATTCTCCTCATTCAGTATCGACGGGAATATTATTTAAGTCCCCAAGGAAGTAAAAACCCTTGGTTTCTACCTTGATTCCACTTTGTCCTTTGACAAAGAAACAGGTAAAAACCCTGGCCTCCTCGAGGGCCTATATTTGCAAGCTGATAAGAGCGGGCAAGCCATTCCTCTATATTGACAGCTGCATGTCTTGGCCAGAGCCTTAATACTCTCCAGAATTGACTACTGTAATGCCCGATATAGTGGTGCAAATAAAATCAATATCCGTAGGCTACAAACCTTAAAAAATAACGCCTTGATAGCAGGGCTAGGCATAAACAAAAGAACCCACATCTCATCCATTAGACACCAACACAAATGGCTGTCTACTGATAACAAAATACAGTTGAAGATGTTATCACTGACCCATAAAGCTTTAAATAACGCTGCCCCTAGTTACCTTACAAATAAACTTCAGAGAAGAATCTCTCTCAGACCAATGAGAGCTGGCAATGCTAATTGCCTGACAATACCCAAATACAGGCTTAACACGATTGGTGGTAATAGCTTCCCAGTGAAGGCTGCTAAAATATAAAACCTACTGCCACTAGACCAACCCTACCTACTATTCAGAAATGTTTTTATCAAACATCTCATCTCCAAAGACCCCTAGACTCCTATCCTTTAGGCTGCTTCCGCATTTGGCTCAGTATACTCCTACTCGCCCATATTCCCATTTGTACTCTCTGTCATTGCCTATGAGACTACGTGCAATTTAACCTACTTTGAGACTCAGTACAATATTTAGCGTAATACATTGCAACTTGTATATTTGTATATTGCATATTTGTAACCATATAAGCCTATACTTGTATATTGTATATTTGTAACCATATTATATTTGTATATTGTATATTTGTAACCATGTTATACTTGTATATTGTATATTTTGTAACTATGTAAGCCTTGCATTTTCTTATTGCTGTGCCCTGTTACCTATGGGTTTGATGCGCATAAAAAGTGAACAAACAAACAAACAAACAAACAAACAAACAAACAAACAAACAAACAAACAAACACACCTTTTGGCGTATTCTAACTGTTTATTTCTTGTTTCATTTTAGTGGTATTAATTTATCTGTTTGTTTGTTGCAGAATGTTGGGGCAGTTAAGTACATGTCGGCGTATGTCGCGCTCTGAAACTCTTGTGTATGAGCGCAATACAAATAAAATATCATATCATATCATATTTCATATCATTTTAACTGGTCATAGTTTTGAAGTTCAAGTTTTGTTTATGTTCATACACAGATTAGTTATTACATTTTGGTTTTAAGAATATTAAGTAAGCGTTTACAAGATTTGCTGGTAATCTCTGTTTTAGAGTAATGGTAGTATCATTACATTCAAACCATCCATTTGTTGTGGCTTCTGCGTGGTAGATTATACCTATTGTTGTGAAGGTTTTCTTACCAAGTGATACTTGACCATGTGTGAATCCAGTCAGCCTGCAGTTGTTTTTGGTACCATCTGCATTATAAAGTAAAAGCATTACTATTACGTATTTACTATGTGTCTGTATTTGTAAGGTGGAGCGATTATCGGAATAGCAGGTAGTACATCATCTGCTATGGTTTAAATTTTGTACAAGTTGCTGAAATGGAATGGATTCACAGTTAGGTATGGATACATACACAAAGCGTTCATTAGGAACTTCTTCTTGCACTACATGCCTGCAAAGAGTGCATGTATGTTTCCACATGAATGAAATCTGGAAGGTTTCATGTATAGGTATGTTTTTGTTTGCTAGTACTTGTAGCAGGTGCATCATAAATTCTTGTGAGTTTATAGTGAATTTGACCATTCCAGCACAGAAGTCCAATTCCTGCCTTATTCCAGAAACACTGTAACTGTTATCAGGATTGCTGGTTGCATTTCTATGAAGGACTGACATTTGCAAACAATTGGTCTGTACCGTGTAAATAAATGTAGTCAATAATTGGTGGTGATTCGAATAGAATATTTATTGCTACATTTGCGTAGAAATTTACACCAGTTACATTTGAAAATTTAAATGGACCTGACAGTTCTGTGTCCAAATCATTTGTTGGGAGTGTGCGTGGCTTCTTTGAATAGGTAGTTGAATAACTTTGAGCAGTAGATTCTTCTTTGCTTTTGTTCCTTGATGATGTATTAGATTATTTTACTTTCTTTAGAGGAATTGCTGTGTGATCCTGCATAGATTGAGTCTGAAGTAGTTTTCTTTTACACCGTTTCATTTTTTGCGGAACAGGATAGGTTTTTAGATGGGGGTGTAGAGAGAACACAGTCTATTCTGTTCTCGAATGCAAGAAATATCAGCATTTACTTTACTTTCATCAAAGTTAATTCAAAATAAACTGTCAAGTGTACATAAGCGGGAAAGTGCTACATAGCTCATGCCTTCTTTAAAGACTGTGCTACCAATATCTATCAATGCTTTATCTAGGGTAAACCTTGTGATTTGTGAATGGTGACTGCATATGCTAGAATTAGTGAAAATTGTTCTCTGCGTACATACATGTCTTCGAAAAGAAGGAAGCGGGCTGTTGAGCGTCCATTCCTTTTAACTTTGGATAGTTTGTCAAAGAGAATATTGACAAACTGAATTTGTTGTCATATGGGTATGTTTGAAAGCCAACAACTGTACCAAGTGTTCCGTTAACTAGTCCTTGCTCCACGTCAAGGTTTCGTTTGAGCATTACTCTACAGTTTAAAGATAATTTTAATATTTTCTCCAAACCAGCTGTGTTAGAGATCGAGTTTTCCAAGGTGTTCAGCCTTGTTGTGGCTTGTTGACACATGGGTAGTATCATACCATGTTTGTCCAGTTTGTCTTTGGAGGCAAATTGAACTATTGGTTGCATTTCGTTTTTAACATGGTTTCATTCAATTTTGAACAGCTTGCAAGAGTTGGCATCAAGGACATACAATTGACATTTGTGTGTGCTAATTGTTCCCTGACATCAGTAGCACATGAGTTATGGCCACAGAGTGCGTGGATGTGCCTGGTTTTTAATATTGATTGTGCTTCTTGAGATAGTACACCAACTCTAATACTTTTTAAAATGTTGGCGTATGTCAGGTCTGCAGACTGACACATGTTTTCAGTTAAATCTCTGTATTGGAAATGTTGCAAAAAGGTTGAAATTTCCTATGCTGCCAAGATTTGTTATGGCACAACTTGTGCCCTAAGGTTTTGAAAATAGGTTCAGCTTTCACTGGTGTTATTTGAAGAAGATCGATGAAAACGATAATGTGTTTCCTCCAAAGAGCTCTTTGTAGTCTCTTTTGAGGTTCTCTTGTAGTCTGAGGTGAATTAAAGCCAAAATTAGGTTGGAGACCATGCTCGCCTCATCTATTAGCAGCATTTTCATTTGTTTGAAAACTCTGCGTAGTTCCAGTGCAGCTTCTGTAGAAAGTTTGTAATATTCTAATTTGTTTTGGTGTTCTACTGGAAGGAGTGGTATTCAGTGTAAAGTGACACTGCCTATCTTGTAGGCAGCTAAACCTGTTGGGGCAGTTACAACAGCTGACAGTTTGTTGTTTGTCATTTGTTAGAGGAACTTGCTGATGCTTTTAATTAAAAATGTTTTGCCTGAACCAGCTTGACCACTCACGTATTGCAGTATAGGTTTGTAATCTTGACAGGTACAGTTTTTATTTTCATGATGCACACCATGTTCAATTAGTTTTGTTACTTTTTGGAAAATGCTACGCTGCTCAGTGTTTAGTTGTGATTTCAGTACAGCAAAATATTCTGTAGATTGCTCATACTAACACATGGTGTTTTCTACTTCTGTCATGGCTAATTCTGCCTCATTTGCTATTAGTGGCTGTCCAAGTGGTTCTTGGTTTCCTGTTACAGAAGGTTGACTACTGTCAGGAGTGTCCACAACTAGTTGGGCCTGGAGTTCTTCTTCCTGTTGCTGTTCATTGTGCAACATTGTTTGGTACTGTATAAAGTTTATGTCTGTTATAGTGCTTTCATTTGCTTTGAACGCGTCTTCATAGGAGACATTCATATCCAGCAACTCTTCTTCTTTTCTCCATGGTTTAAAAAGTTTTTAATGACAATTTGATATGATTAATTAAGCTGCGATTAGTAAGTTTCACTAAGCCACCTCCACAATTTGCTACTCTGTATCTACCTTTCTTTTCATTGGTTTAATATTGTTTTTGTATGTGCCGTTTTGAGCTACATGGTGGAGACCCATGGTTTCCAAAGTAGTACTCCTGTTTGGGTGGTATGTGTCTATTAAATTGTTTTTTAAAATGGCTTGGTTGTTGGGTTCATTTTTGGCTATTGTTTCTATGTCCTCATATGATTTGAGAACTTTTTTTCGAGATTTAGCAGGACCAAGACCTAGCCATACTATATTGTCAGATTTTCCATATAAGGCAGTACCAGTTAAACGGTCTGAAGCTTCATAGCAGCCACATTCTCTATGAGATAGCATTGTTATAAATAAGCTGTACAATTTCTGCGATAGTGTTTTGTCAGATGATATGTCATCCCAGAAGTCCTGAAGATCTGTTTTCTCTGCTTTGGTTAAGTAGGCTGTGACATATTGTGCAACTGCAATGGAATTGTCTGCAATATACTGCACATCTATGTTTGCATTCCATAGGAGGGCAATGATTTCATTGTAATCATTGATGTATTTTGCTTCTTCTGTTCTTTTTATGTAATATGTGTTCTTAGGTCATTCACCTTTGACACTATGTCTAACTGAAAACATGAAGTTGTTTACTTGACCTGTTGTTGAAACTGGTCTAGGGAAACCAAAGCAGCATTTGGTGTAGTATTTCCCTTTATTTTTATATTTGCAACAATAATATTTCCCACATTTGTGTCCATGAAATTGTAAAATTTGTGCATGAAGGTCACTATGTGTTGTTTGTGAAGGGATTTCACAAGTGACATATTTTTGGATGAACTGCAAAACAGTGTCATCACTGTCCTTACCAAATTTAGGAGCATCTTTAATCCACAAAAGCATGTGGATGTGTGGTGGTCCTCTGGCTTGGTATTCTTTTCTCCAAAAGGAGTGTTCTCCGAGGGGAGGAACAGTTTTATTGCAAATGAAGCATAGCATAGCAATGAAGCGATGATGCTAATATCTTGATACATTCACAGGATCCAGAGAGCAGAGTTCTTCTGGTATTTTTAAATCCATGTTTGTTTAGTTTTTGTTTGCTATGCGTAGGAAATCGTGCAAATCTTCCCATGCATATTCTGCAAAACTTAATGTCACAAACCAAGTGGGTGGGCCAATGTTTCTTATCATACAGCGTACATCGTACATCTTGCTAAAAGGTGTGTATTGCTTGACTGTAAAATCTCATCTTTTTCTTGCACTTTTTGTAGTAATTCTATAGCTGACGTATTTTGAAAATGGGT